>NC_142407.1:5374345-5606845 GCF_059441095.1 Idiotropiscis lumnitzeri
CTTTTTTCCAAGAACGAGGCAGCAGATGGCAGTCGTCGTGCCGTTATCTGAGGGGTGTGATAGTAATGGTCAGTTTTGAGGGTTGACAGGCGGATGCGGTCTTGGTCTGAGGCGCTTTTCGAAAAATAGGTCCAAATAGGACACAGTTCCTGTGAATGCTTGCCATAAAAAACAAAAAAACGATGGTATAAAAGTTTGAAAAGTGCTTGAAATTGTAATGAGTCATGAAACCTGAAACGTCTTCTAAGACAAACGATCGATTCGATGCCCCGAGAAAGCTTGATATTGTAAGACCTACATTTAAAGACTAGACTTTTTTGTTTGACTTCCCTTTATAGCAGGTGTGGGCAAACTATGACCCGGGGGCCACATGCGGCTCCTGGTCCGGCCCCTCTGTCAAATTTTAGAACCCATTGTGGCCCGCCAATCAAAAAGTTTGCCCACCCCTGCTTTATAGGCACCTCAGTATGATGAAGTAAAATGTTGTGTTTGTAGATGGCGATTCAATTTTGTCATTTAGCTGGAAGGTGCTGATATTATTGATCCTGAATGCACTTCGATAGTGCTTTAATTCATCCTTAGATTAATGTTCAAAGCCATTGTTTGTAGCAGAGTTTCAAAATCTTTTATTACATCATCAAAAGAGGAACAAAGATGCTTTTTACAAAACTAGCATTGCAGAAAAATCTATTCTTACAAAGACTTTGCCCTCTGGTCGTAGAGGAGAAGATAAACATATAAATGGCAATTTTTGGTTTTATTTGACCATCTGCTGGGCTTTCCCATATCCGCGGGTGTGGAGAGTTCCAAAGTTCTTTCTGTACAACATCCCAAATCTGTTTCAAGAGTCACTTTGAAAAAATGTTCCAAAAGTACACTTCTATTCCATTATCAAGTCACAAGTTTTAAAGAGCGGATGCCATTTGGACGAGGCTGCTGTGGAATAGATCTGAAAGATGCTGCTCAGACCAGGCAAATGGATCTTCGTCAAGTGCTGGCAGACAAATCTTCTAAAATAGATTAGAAGCTGAAGGAACCCTGCTGATGTAATGATGACACGCAGTGTCTGCTTTTTTCATTCGGTTCCGCTTAATGTGACACCTTCTTACTAGACGCCAAGCAAAATTAATTGAAGCTCTCTGCTGGAATGGTATATGGCATAGCATTTTCCAAAGATTTATCATGTATGAATCATTTCATTTTCTTTTTGACTATATTTAACATGTAAATTTGTTAATTAAAACACAATTCCATTGAAGTTGGGATGTTATGTAAAATGTAAATTAAAAACATAATACAATAATTTGCAAATCATGTTCACGTTAATGGAATACACGACAAAGACAAGATATTTAATGTTCAAACTGATTAAATATATATTTTTTAGAATATGATGAACTTTAAATTTTATGGCTATAACATGTTACAAAAAAAGTTGGAGGAATGCTCATCAAACACCTGTTTAGAAAACCCCAGAGGTCAACAGGCAATTTGGGAGCTGGTGGATGCCATGATTGGTTATAAAAAAGAGCTTCCCTGAATTGCTGAGTCATTCAAAAGCAAAGATGGGGCGAGGTGAGTGAGAAAATCGTCGAAAGGTTTCAGGTGAGTGTTCCTCCAGAGCATCAAAAACCATCAATGCGTGAAGGATATTACCTAATTGGCTCACTTTAGACAACCAATGCCAGTTTGGCGCGACAGTGCAACTTCAAAGTCGACTATGCAAGGCAAAAGCCATTCTGGGCCCGGGCTCATCTAAGATGGACTGATGTAATGTGGAAAAGTGTTCTGTGGTCTGACGAGTCCACTTTTCATATGGTTTTGGGAAATTGTGGATGTCGTGTCATCCAGGCCAATGGGGTGCAAAATTCAAAAGTGAGCATCTGTGATGGTATGGGACTGTCTTAGTGCCAATAGCACGGGTAACTTTCATCTGTGAAGGCGCCATTAATGCTGAAAGGTACATACAGGTTTTGGGGATACATTTGCTGCCTTCTAAGCAACGTCCACTTTCTACATGAGTTACACCAGCGTGGCTTTGTAGTGAATAAAAGAGTGCTGGTAGTCGAATAGCCTGCCTGCAGTCCAGACTTGTCTCTCATTGAAAACGCGTGCCGCAATATGAAGCGTAATATACGACTGTTCTGCCTTTCAGGCAAGGTTAATCTTTTGTTTATGACGACTTTTATTTTGAAAGGTATGCCTTTATTTTGGCGGATGAACCGTAAAGCAGGAAGTGTTGATGGCTAAACTACGTGTGGGCGGGGAATATAGATTGCGTAGTTGAGGGAGGAAGAAGGAGAGATCGCATCGAGTGCACCTGCGATCCAGCGGAAGCAATTTGCTCCAACAGAGGCAACGCTTGTATGTAACATGCCATATTGTTCTTTGTATGAATCTAGGGTTAACATTTAAAGGCTTTTGGATGTATGCTAGTGAGTTGCTGTTGAATTGCCAGCTAATTCGTCTTGTATTGTCTTCAAACGCATATGATACTGACCAACGTGCCTGAGGGGTTGATTTGTGTTTATTTTTAGTTTCACTCTTTCAACGGTGTCAAGATTTCCCATTAAAAGTGAAAAACAACCAGAGGACGTCTTGCATCATTCATGAGTTTAGCTTGCTGTCTAGCTTAGACTATGCTCACCCACGTCTTTGCGAGGACAGTACAACGACAATGGAGACCCTAGAACAGGCGTGGGCAAACTACGGCCCGGGAGCCACATGCGGCCCCCGTTAAACATTTTAATCCGGCCCGCCGAACATGAAAAAAATCAAATGAATAATACTTGTTAATTTTTTATTTTCTAAATGCTGTGTTTTTTCAAAGATATATATATTGTTGTAATGCTTTTGTTCACTGTCATTTAAAATTATAATTTTTTTTTCTCCAATGAGATGAGGTTACCAAAACACTCCATCCATCTGCTCGTGGTGCGGCCCCTCTGTCAAATTTAAGAACCCATTATGGCCCGCCAATCCAAAGGTTTTCCCACCTTTGCCCTAGACCGTGGAAGCTGTACATAAAGCACACATGAGAACAAATTTCAACAAAAAAGCTTCAACAATCAGTGTCCTCAGTTCCCAAACGTTTATTGAATGTTGTTAAAAGAAAAGGTGATGTAACAGAATGGTCAACATGGCGCTCTGAAAGATATTCTGGCCATAAAATTTACCAAGTTAAAAGTTAATCAGTTTGAATATTAAATAGCATCTCTTTGTAGTGTATTCAATTACTATAGTTTGGACATGAGTTACTAATTCATTTCCATTTTGCACAAATTCCCAACATCAATGGAATTGGGCTAGTATGTTGAACCAGAAGGGGCAATTGAAGCAGCAACGGGGGTCTGATTTAGTGGTCGGACACAAACTTTGACAAGGTGAAACACTATTCTGACACCAGAGCTAACCACATTGATTTGATGAAACCAGCCAAGTGAAACATAATGAAAACTATGAAATGCTCATTTGAAATGATCATGTGGTATTCATAGATAGTCTAATTTCCTCCTTCCCTTATGTCCATCCCTTTGATATTTCATATTCCAATGATATAAAATGATGTTGTTCATTACAAACTCACGTACACCCTCATGCGCACCACTTCATTCACATTATTCCCATCTCATCCCCGGGTAGTATTCGAGCCTGATGAAAGTCTTGTTTTACGGTCTATGGCCAAGCAAGGTCGTATGATACCATGTTTGTTCCTGTCTATTCCGATCAATATTTGGTTTGCATGTTTTCACTTCAGTAACTTTGTTATGGGGAATTTATCATCAATTTAGTGAGATACAATAAATAGATGATCCACGTTACAATGGAGAAAACTACAATACCATGTTGAATAATGGCTCAGTCATTCGGTATAACGAGTGCAGTAAATCCTACCAGTATCTCATGGAGTATCTCGGTGTATAAATCAATTGAATTGTTGTTCTGTATGTGCTTTTTGATATATATATATATATATATATATATATATGTATATATATATATATATGTATATATATATATGTATATATATATATATATATGTATATATATATATATATGTATATATATATATATATGTATATATATATATATATGTATATATATATATATATGTATATATATATATGTATATATATATATGTATATATATATATATGTATATATATATATATATGTATATATATATATGTATATATATATATGTATTGAGTAGTTGGTATCACTTGTTGGTTTAATTTAAATCTCTCTGCCTTTGGATCAAACGTGATTGCATCTTACTTGGCCTTATCAGTCATTTAACTTCAAATGGACTGAAGCTTTGGAGAGGCTCACTATATTCGACCTATATCACCAATCATTCTCTTGGTCTGGGGGACTTGGCGATCAAGACTTTCTAAGGATGTATCGAGCATCTTATTGATTTTTAACACTTCACTTCATCTTTATCAAACAGCACTGAGACCTCAATGTTCCAAAATAGACAGCAACCCCCCACCCTCAGTTGCTTCCAGCCACCCCCTCAATTCTGTGGCAACCATCGAGAGATGCGTTATTGATTTTCCTTTATTTGTCCAAGGAACAAACTTGACATATGGAGGTCATCAAATAAAAGACAACAGTGCAGAAATATATATATAAAAAAGTACAACAGAGCACCCATAACATTTAATTTGTGTTTCATCAAAACAATGATAACTACTTGGAGATTCTGTTATATGTTGACTGATGAAATGTGAGTTGCATTCATGATATGTGCAACTCAAAAGGGATCTCATATTTATTTGTGGGACTTGAGAGTAAATCGCATAATGGGAAGGGAATGTGTGGCTGGTCGTATACAGATAAACAAATGCAATTTTTTTTTTACTTGGTTAATTGTAAACCTTATGATTAAAAGTTTTGAACACATTTTCTGAATCATGATTTATATCGTTGATGTTGTTCTTCAAGAAAAATGCTGAAACTTGTACGAACTATGGTCAGCTATCCTTAAATCCTCACATACCGCACGTAAGCAAGAAAAGAGTCACATTTAAAATTAGTCCCTTTGAGACATCATGATGTACTGTTCCTGTTCTTACCTGGAAATTGAAGTTTGCACTTGAAGCTTGTAACGTTGAGCCCATCTATCCCTCCCAGCTTGATTTTGATCTTGGGGAGAGGATGAAGTCGCTGAGAGCTAAATCCAGTAAAGTTGGTCAGGGAGTGATAAAGGCCCAAAAACGAATGTCAGGGTGCTGTGAGCAGGCTCACTGTGATGTTGTGATGCCTCTGTTAAGCATTTTTTCCAGCTTAAGATTTCTGCTTCCTGTTTTGTTCCAACTAAAGGACTCGCATTCTGTAAGACTCAGTTTTGAGCAATTATTTTGTGAACAAAAGATTGATGTGGATATCGCTTGACTGTTGTTGTGCGTTGGCATCCACATTTTTGCTAAAAAGTAGACAGCTGTAGATGTAGACTGCTAGGTTAGCTTCCCATGCTAGCCAGAAGATACCGAGCCACCGAACGGTAAGACCGATTTCTGTGTGTCTACGTCTATTCTATTCTGTGGGGCCATGGCAAACGCACTAACCCGAGGTACTTTATTTATCATATGCTGTTTGTGCACTAAAAATCAATCAATCAATCAAAATTGATTGCCTTGAGTGGGGGTAGCACCAAAAGGAAGCCACAAGGTTGGTGATGGTTGAAGGTGGACATCTATCATAGTTGTTCTGTTTCCTGCGAGTCTAGTACACCAAAGGGCGCCACTATCAAAAGAAGAGTAAGTGAACGTGTCGCTCTGTAGCGCCTTAATGCCGTATGCTTCGCTGACACTTTCATTCCATCGTCTGAGGCGTCTTTGCCCGCAAGGCCACAATCATTTCCTTTGCTTCTGGAGGGCGCAACGTGACTCCGATTTTTCCAATCTATGCTTAAATAAGCGTGAAACATCACATTAGCTGAGAACGGCTGGCAGTGGCTCAGATGGTGTCCGTCAAGCCCCCTCCTTCTGCATTTGAAAACCTTGAACATATTGCGTTTTGAATGCTAGTTTTTGTGAGAGGCATGTCGAATTTGAATGCGAGAGTCACAGATGGGCTGTGTTCCTCTTCTCTTTGAGCGACTTATAAGTTCTGGTCTGTTTAATATTAACATTCCCCCCTCACTCCTTGTATCTAATGAAGATGAGTGAATGGATTTTTTTTTTTTTTTTTTTGGCGTCTATCGCCACGAGTCTCACATTGCATGTCAATGAAATCGTTTCATATTTCTCTCTCCTCCCTCTCGCCACATCAAGCTAAGTTGAAGGGATGATCACGAAGCATGTAGCGTGTCCAATGCAATTCTGAGGCGCTCTAACCTTCACATTCTCTCTGCCTTGTTTATACAAATCAAAGTGCACGTACAGTCCGACATTAAAGTCTCTGCATTGCAACAGTGTCTTGCATTATAATGATGACATTCAAAGATTCCATTCACATAACAGTTGTGATAGTGCTAAGTGATTTTAATTTGTCTTGTAATTTCCCGCTAATTTATATTACACCAAATGGAAGGCGCCTTGTTACAGCTCCCGCTGTTGTGAAATGCGCTTTATAAATAAAGTTGTATTATATTGTATTGTAAAAATACAGATGGATTTTGTTGGTTTTTTTTTTATGCACGACGGACCAGGTCAAACGCTCTCCTGGTCCACCTATGGCCCACAGACCATAGGTTCTGCACCAATGATGTAAAAAGGACGATGACAAAAGAAATATTAAACGAATCGCAAAATTAGGAAGGCATGGTTTAAATAATTTCCCATGATGCTTATTCATGTGCTTTTTCTCCCATCTTAATCATCCACATATGGTGATGAAATGCTTTAACTAGCAGTCACCTTGATAAGTATAATAATTTCAATCATTTGTAGTAAATACTCTGTGATGAATAAGTAATGCAAGGTAATGTTTTGGTTTTATGGCTTTGAATGACTCGTCAAACAGCAGCCAGATTCTCAATGGAGCAAAACTGGAAAAAGAAGACAATTTTGTTTTATTGTAATCATGAGGCTGCTGACATTTGCAAAATCAAATCACGCTATCAAGTCAAGAATATCTTTTTTTGAAAAATTAGGTGTGATACCCGATTTCCGAATTAAAACCCTCAAGCTTTTTGGCATTTATAGTTCCTTTGCCAAACTCAAGCTGGACTCCTGCAAGGTATAATTAGAATATCTAAAAGTTAATGGTCTGTTTATACATTGCCTGCAGCATGACATTTTACAGTTCTCAGCCGGCAACCGTAACGACTATCACAATGGCTTCAAGTTAAGGAACAATGCACCCACTTTTAACATCAAGTGCGGCAACTACAACGTTGTTGAGGTTTCAACCTTGACAGTATGGTGCAAATAAGCAGAAGGTCATCACATCCACCCTGACTCTATGCTTGCCTTTTTGCCAGACAAAAAGGCATCCTTTGGGGAGTTTGAGTGGTGGGGGGCATACGAGAGGCAAGAGCTGGATGACTGAACAGGAATATTAACCTTGCTTGTCTTTAGGATCCTCATCGCTCCAGTCGAGGGTGCCTTCTGCACTTTTCAACTGTATCTTCGTATTTATTATTAAAACGATCAGATGAATGTTTTATGTGCAGGAAATGAAAGAACACAGCGGTGGAGTACATGAAGGGAAGGTAGTGACGAAAACGGGAGCAGAGCAACCGGGTCGAGGACAGCCAGTGCCAGTGAATGAGATGAATGTGATGTACAAGATCAGAAAGGTAGTTGTGTAACTGTGGCGATGGCGACTGAGGCTTCACAAAAGCCTCGTTTATGTGGATGTGTGAGTTAATGGGAACGACAGGGAGAGAGTGGCAAAAAAAAATAAAAAACGCATAACTCCAAACCTATAGTATATGTCTTTGGGTGTGGTTAGTACATTATTCGAAATTTGTGGTTGTTGTTTGCATGCTCTGTGATGCAATTGGGATGCTTGAAAACGCATAATAAACAGAGCTGGGCACTTTTGCCGGTCATTGCCCTGTGCTCCGCCCGCTTCCAGGGTACCCTTCCTGGCTCGAGCCTCCGGCCTTAGGCGTACCAATTGTGGGCCCCCATAACAAATAAATAAATTTTAAAAAAAAGCGCCCATGCATAACGTCATCATGGTAGAAATGCTAATGTTAGCTGGCTAATTTACTATTCAAATCGGCTTACCTTATATGGGCTTATTATATCTTGTTTGTCTCCTTCTTATTTTTAGTCTCCTTCTTCTTTCTTCTTCTCCAAGATTGTGTCCAATACAAGTAAGTACTCACCGTTAGTGTTATAGGGATTGTGGTATTGCCCCCCCCACCATCTTGTTATGGTATGCCTCAGTAGCAGGTGGGAGGTGCGGGTCACATGATATCGGAATAAAGAAATACAAGCACGCTTGAGTGCACATTGATCTCTCATCATACATAAACAGCTGGTTCATCACACACACAAGGGCCGACTCGTGGGCAGGATTAAATCAACCTCCGAACCCTTTCATATAATTTGTCAGCTCTGCCCCTCGGCGAAAAAAATGGGCATCTGGCCGGGCTGGTCCATTTAGTTCAATGAATTTTCATGCTCAAGACGCCTTTTTGGTGTTTTTTCCCCCCTTTGTTAAAGACCAATAAATATTGGTGTGTACAATATAGTTGGGGTAGTGTTCCCCTAGCAGGGAGTGGTGTGCAGCTGTCCATTAATTGGTTGATGGAGAAAACTCACTCACAGTTGGGTACATATTAGAATAGAATTTGACGGAAAGGAAAATGGCGGAACTAATATAACATCCTGACCGTTTCAATTCCAAACTTTACTTGGCCTAAGAGGCTAAAATGATGGCATAGTGCCCCCCCATCATTTGGAAGATTACTGGGCGTGACTGGGATGTGCCATATTACACTGTTCACAGCACGTATTGCTTTGCACACCTAACAAGAGGTTGAACTTGCGGGACAATAAGAGTCATACCGTATGATACATTAAACACCCAGAATGTTTCTCTCGTGTACTTCTTCCTCAACACGTTGAGGGGCAATAACCAGACATTGTGGGAGCTAAAAAAAAACAAAACAAAAAAAGAACAGAAAGAAATGAGAATGATTTTTATGGGGCACTTTGGGGAGCACAGGGTGCATTAAAAAGTAAGACAAAGTAGGAAACTGGAGACATTTAACTTTTTTAAAAAAGTGAAAATGATCCGTTTGTGAAAAGATGGGGAAAGGCTGTATTACATTGCAAAAAAAGCCGACGATAGTATGCCAGATGAAAGTCGACCATGGTTACACCTCTGGGATCAGAGGAACTTGAATCTGAGCTATTAAACCCTCAGATTAATCTCTCTAAAGCAAGCTCCAGAAACAGATCAATACTGTCGGCTGTGTTTTTTCTAATTCATCATGAAATATGATCACAGCGTGTCACGGCATGTGGCATCTCATCCCGACACACACACCACAACTGAGAGCTCAGGGGGCACTGACGGGAGAACAGCCACAAGGCTGTACATCACACACACACTCACACACTCACACACGCACGCACACATCCCATAAACTCAGTCTGTCCCAATGCATCACGCCCTCAGAGGGATGCTCTGTGGAGGAGAGAGGGGGCGCTTCAAAAGCAACAAGCGAGGACGAATAGAACACCTCTCAAAGCTCACTCCAAGCCCCCAGAGATTAAGCGTAAAACCATGCTTTTCACAACTATTTTTATATCCCATTGTTAAGTATTGGACATGCTTAGGCCTTAGGGAAATTCACATTTTTGACCTGATGCTTTTCCCAGTCTCCGCCATCAGACGCCAATCATCAAATCAATAGTGATCATAGAAATGATAATAAGCCAAAGAAAAAGTCAAACAATTGTGGCGTTAATCTTGAGATCTTGAGGTTTGTTGATAGCATGCTCTGGGCTGAAATCCAGATTTGGAGAACACTTCGGTTGAACTCTAAATAGCAGAGATGGGCATTCCATCAATGGGACGGAACGGTGGCTGTGTTGGCAACTTAGTGCTATCTTAGGCCACACTTCAACAGTTGTAGACAATTTGATCCACACAAGACCCCAGCCGGTTAAGAAAGCTGCCTGTTATGTGTCAATCCAAGACTGGAAGCTCAAACAAGAATTTGGAAAGAATTTGGGGGGGGGGTGCAAAGAGGTGGGTGACTGGTGAAAAGTAAAGAGGGAAAGACTTTAAAAGGTTGAGGACGGATGAGGATGGAGGACAATTATTTGTATGAATATGGTCGGAGGGACGATGACGAAAGGTTGTCGAGGTCGGACCGGCAAAATAGAGTAAGGTGCCCATTTCTGCTAAATAGTTCCGTGTTTGTGGCGCTTGGCTTTTGAAACTTCCACTATTGGAAAATTACGACTTTGACATTACTTATTTAATGCTGGAGCAGAAAATGGCCTTCCCCACATAGTTCCCACTCAGCTTGTGAGCATTTAATTGTCCAAAATATCCAAAAAAGAATTAAGTAATTTGAACCCCGATTGATGAATGACATGGTTGTGTCAAAAAGTGTCAGAATGCAGGCCCCATTTTCTGCAGCATCCTCCCCAAAATGTTTACAAATGCATTTACAGTCGATTTTTCCCGAGTCTCCACTGCTGAACAATTTAAATTAATGTTAAACAATTGGTCTGATCATGTTCATCGGATTTCCAATTTCTCCGAAAGCAACCGAGCGAACAAGCAAAACGCAACACTCGGCCAAATATCATTAAGCGCCAAGCGCCCCCTCATGAAGGTGACATTTGGCTGAGTCATAATTGATCCGGGCATGTTTTGTGAAAGATGGTAAACAGATGAACATCACGAGAGCAGATGGAGCATCTGCCAATCTGACATTTAGTTGGAACACTGTTTAACTGTCTCAGTGAGGGCCTGTTTGTTTGCTTTCTTCACTTTTCTCAATTAGCATAGTTTGAACTGAACTACCAAGTGTCTGTGTGGGCTCAAGATTTTGAGTTTAAATGTTACTTGCATAAAATTTTGAAATATGAAGTGATTATAAGGTGAGTGATGAATGGTTGAACGGTTGATACTAGTTTCAAGGGCAATCCGTATCAATGTGAGAGCCAAAATGACACCTCTTCTGCTCCATTAATTCTGAGTGCTTTCGCTGACGTTAAACTGTGTGCTTTAGGGTTTATACTGTTGAACAGAGAGTACGCTAAAAAGCCCACTTGAACACCGAGTGCTCATCCCTCAGCCTGGAAAATCACCGTCGGTTACACGTTATCCAAGACGACCTGTGAAAAGTTGATTTTTTTTCCCCAACACTTTCTGTCTCGCTTCCTGCCATTGCTCGACCTGCTTTGCTGACATCGGTTTCCTGCAAACACGGTCCGCCACGTAAAAGCCCAGACAAATATCTTCAATCGAAGAGGGTGCGATACTGAGAGACAGCCATTTAAGGCGCGCTCACATTACAGACCCTGTCAACTAACTAGCCGGCAACCTTTTTCTGTCACGATTGAGTGCACAGAATTTCAAACTCCAAAGCAGAGCCAAAAAACAATTGTGAGCAAATACAGAACAGGGCGAGAACGTGTGCAAGAAATAAATGCAAATTAAACGAAACAATTTTGGCATAAAACTGATGCGAAAAAAAAATGGATGGGCGGAGCACGGTGGCACCTAGACACCGGAATGAATAACAAAAAACACGAACTAAAATGAACGTAACGGAAGCGCACTGAACAACCAACAAAAGAACTCAGCCCGATTGGGAGAAAGACAGGACACTAAAAACAAAAAAATAAGTCCTCACACCACAAGAGAGGACAAACTAATGTAACAATGACAGAAAACAATAAAACCGTAATTTATGTGGCGGACGACAGAAGCACACGATTGACTAACAAGGCCAGCAGCAAAAATAATCTGGCGACTAACTTCCACTTCTCCAGCACCTTTATCCCCAGCTGATTGGGATGACAACCAGGTGTGCACTGGAGGCTCCGCCCATCCACCAGACCCAGGGAATGAAAAAACAAAAGTTTGTCACTAAACATGACATTTCCTCCTCACACTTTCGCTTTCTCCATTTAAAAAAAAAAGAAATACAATACAACTTTATTCATATTACACATTTCACAACAACTGGAGCTGTAACAAAGCACTTTCCATATGGTGTAATATAAATTAGCGGGAAATTAGAACACAAATTAAAACACAAAAACAATAGATACCAGCAGAAAAGTGAAAGTCTCATGTTGAGTTGAAAGCTAAAGAATTAATATGTGTCTTCAAAGAGGACAGAAGGGGGCTTGCCTAACATTTAATGGGAGCTCATTCCATAGGGAAGGAACGGCAACAGAAAAGGCGCGATCTCGCCTGAGGCTCCGCCTAGTCCTCGGCACCTCCAGCAGCATTTGGTCCGCACACCTGAGGCAGCGGGCAGGTGCGTAGGGGTGGAGGAGCTTGGAGAGGTATGAGGCCATTTAAAGATTTGAAGACGAACAGAAATATCTTAAAGCGAACTCTAAAGTGCACTGGGAGCCAGTGAAGAGAGGCTAAGATTGGGGTTATGTGATCCGTCTTTCAAGCGCCAGTTAAAAGCCAAGCAGCGGCATTTTGCACCTGTTGGAGGAGCTTGAGGGAGGACTGGCTGACTCCAAAGTGGAGTGCGTTACCGTAATCTAGCTTAGATGCAACAAAGGCATGGATGACTGTTTCTAAGTGCTGCTGGGAAAGAGCTTCACATTAGCCAGCTGCCTAAAATGAAAGAAGCTGGATCGAACAACAGATTTACCGATCTAATTTAAAATCACAGTCCAATTTAAAACCCAAGTTTGAGATTGTTGGCTTTAGATAAGATGCCAGGGTGGCCGAGGTCAACAGGGTTGAAAGTAGAAGGGCCACTTGGACCAAACACCTTAGCTTCTGTCTTCTTTTCATTGAAATTCAAGAAAAGAAAAAAAAAACTGACTTTCATTCGATGTGACGTCTACGCTTCATCATCTGAGGCTCCATCTCAATCTTTGGCGTTCTGGGCTTTGATGATGATATATGACGCCCCCTCTCCTAATTGCAGGACTCGGTCTTGCACAGTCATACAAGAAAACCATTTGCCGTGACAAATGGACCTCTCCCCAAACCAATGAGAATGAATGGCCGTTTTATTGCCGGATTCATCTCAATGGGCCATGTTGTCCATTGGCTGGCTAAAGAAGTCTTCCATGTGTCAGCCAGGAAGGAGTGCGGGACGGGGGGGGGAGCACTCGCTCATGGGTCCTGTTTGTCTTTTGGGCTCTCTTATTAATATTTCACAATTATGACTATGTGCAGTGGTAGCTTGAAATTTGAATGGCCCAGTGCCTTTACAGTGTTGAGCCTTGTGAGAAATATGCTGTGAAGATTCAAATATTTTCATATCAGTTGTATGCTTTGTGAAAAATTATACTCACATTCTAAGCAGGAAAGACTCAAGCAGTGTCCATGTACTTGAATCGAATGTTTCATTATCCTGATAGTTTGATTCTGAATCCAGTAGTCTCATGGAAGACTGAGCAAATGTGTTGCTTCTTTTAGGATATTCTTGACTCTCATTTGTTTCATTTTTTTATGGCTTGGTTTTTACTTCCTGCACTTCTTCAAGTCCCGTTGGCTTGCTAGATTGTGCGAGCCTGTATCAAACAGCTTTTTGTAAACAAAGAAGTTTCATTTGGATCACTGGTGGCGCCGCATTTGATGCACATCAATTTATGCTGTTTAATGACATGGAGCACAAAGTGAAGATGGAGATGTCTACATTAGCTTCTCACGCTAGCTGGGGACTGGATTCCTGCCAATGTGCTTCTCGTCACTTGTGATGAAATTAATGTATGTGCGTTATGTTTTCAGGTTTTGCATTCCATTAGAGCTGGATTTTGATTTATATAACAAGTACGAGTAAATAATGAATGTCGTCTTGTTCATTGGACCTCTTCATTGAATTAAGCATACGTTTGCATTTTTTTGGGGGGGGAATTAATACCAAATGGTTAACATCAACTTATACTTGTCATTGTTTGAATGCTTCCCAAAACATTTCCTGTACATTCCCAAAGTTTGAATTGAGATTACTGCACTCTTGCTGCGTAAATTAAAACCTTTCACTTTTAATCCAAAAGACTTGAATTTCAAATTTGATACGGAAGGACATTGTTTTAAGCGGACAATAGGTAAACATTACGCTTAGGCCAGAAGCAACTAATTGTGGCCGACCGCCGCTGTACTACTTTCTATCTCTGCGAATATTCTTGGGCGATCATCAGCCGTCTGTTTTGTACTGCTACTCCACAATGCTGTCACCTTTCCCGAGTCTAACCTGTTTCCTTTTGTGTGTCCTGATTTACTGCTCCATGTTTGGCTCATTTGAAGACAGCGTTTGATTGATGACGGTGTAATGTTCCATGCCCTTGTTTTGCTGCCGCCATTATAATCTCTCCATCAACATTTGCACTTGTTCTAACAAGGAATGAATTGTTAATTTATCTTCAAGCTTTCTCATATCAGGGGCTATTTCTGTTTTTATAAAGTCCTCAGTGGCCCCTAATAATACAATAAAAATGTAATGCAAAGATAGACATAACAGTTCCTTTGAGGTTGTATTTGTTTTTAGAATTGCATGGTGAGCTGGGTCAAATGCTCTCATGGGCCGTATGCCACAGATTTGCCATCCTTTTATTTAATTGTTCTGTAATGTGTCAGAAATTGACCAGCATGCAAACTATTATGGCCTTATTAGTCTTTTGGATCTTTCTTTAAAAGCAGCGTGACTAATCGAAAACACAACACTGACATTTAACTACCTCATTAACTTGTTATGGCTAATTTATTCACTAGCCACTAAAAGCCCTGCATACATATGATCAACTCTGGTAGTCGTTTGGTCTCATTTCTCTGATTGCCCCGTGTAGTCACAGATAGAATGGCTTAGCATTTATCTTAGTTTTTCCTTATGCTACATGCTATTATGCTTAAGTAGGAATGGTCACTATAGTTAAAAAAACAACTGATATGGAATTCAACTGATTGTTCTTTATTTGAAGGAGACAAGGGAGATTGCATGAGATGGCACGTCCAGCAGAAGGCGCTAGTTACTGATGGGAAAATGAAGCTTCAAATTTGGTTCCTGAACCATTTGTTGTATTTTTGAGTCTTGTAGATGGCACTGTTGGTTTAAATAAAGGGTTTAAAAAATGGCAAGTCAGTGTGCTATCAGGCCAACGTTGAACAGAGAGTGCCATCTACTGGAGTCCAAAAATACTACAACTGGTTCATGAAGCAGATTTGAAGCTTCATTCACCCATCACTATCGCTAGTGAATAAGGCTAAACTAGTTTGCATCCTTAAAGGTTGACAAAGAAATTTGTGACGATCTTCAACCAAATTTCTTTAACTGAGTAATGATCTATCAATTTAATTGATTTAATAAAAAGGCAGTATGACTAAAACTAGCACGCGAAGCTAACATAGCACGTCCTCACTCCGTGTTGCTTATTGTCACAAGGCAAAAGCATCCATCCATCCATCCATTATCCGATCTCCTTATCCAGATGGTCTCAAATACACCACATCAGTCAGAGTTCATCAACATCAAAGCATTAAGGCCATATTTGTTCTGAATTCAGTATTTTACAAGCGCTAAGGCATTTGACCCTTTCACTCGTAATTAAAGTTTGGGCAGCACGATGAGATAGCGGTCACAGTCCTTGAGTTTGGAATTGAATCAAGTGTAAAGTTTTTCAGCCTGTGCTTGTGCGTGTCTCTCCATCATTCTGTCTTGCTCACAATTTTCAAAAAATGAAATTAGGCTCATTGAACACAAGTCAAAATTATCCATCGGAGAAAATGCTTGTTTTTCCCCGGAATGTATGTGCACCAAAGACCAGCCAGGTACACTGTGCCTCTTGCGCAATCCGCTGGGATGGTCTCCAACTCACTCATAAGCCCAATGAGAAAAAGCACCATCAAAACCAGATGGATAGATGATTTAATTGTGGAAGAACATGCTTCATTATTATGTTGAAAGTAGTGTTTTATTTTTTTCCAGTGCTTCTTTCTATCCTGTTTTAATTGCCTGCTCTTTGCCTCATACCTGCCCTCTGCGCCCCTTCTCCTGCAGTTTTATGACTTAAGCATCTGCTGTACTATATCCACCTCTGATTAAGCTTCAACTAATAGAGAGGTGACCATGAACAGGTGGAGTCTTGCTGTGACAGCAGGGGGCACTCTTCTGCCTTCGCAGCCATTTGTTGCTGCCTCTCCCCAGCCAGCCTGGGTGCGTATGCAGAATACAGACTTATATTTAACGTGGCTTAGAAACGTGTGTGTATGCGCGCGCACGTGGTGCTCACGCGTGCTCGTGAATGTCCTTTGATGTACATGAGAAAAGACCACGATGCCTCCTTAATATGTATAGCCAGCTGTGTGTGTGCTCTTTTGCGCACGCAGTTTGATGACACTTAAGGTCGCGTTAAGACAGTCAGTGATGTCAATTGAATGAGGCATGTCTTCACTCAAAGTGGACATTTTCCCCTCAAAATAAAATAATTCCTGGGTGTCTTATTAACATGTCCGCGACAGACTTTCATCAAAATACCCCAAGGATCAAGAGTTAGATAGTGTTGCTGAAATTGGCACCTTTTTCTTTAGCACCCCCATATGCTGCTGAGCCAATTGTGGGTATGGATTTGGTTGCCGTGGTTACTGGGGAGGAGCTGTGTCTTCGACAGAGGACACATTTTTGGTTGGGTGTGCCCATAAAGACAAAAAAATAAAATAGAAAATCACAGCAGTTCATACATTTCACTGTGTGTATGTGGAACATGAAACATTAAACACAAATATCCCTTAAGAAAACAAAGTAATCAGTCAAGTATTTGCCACTTATTACACGCTATCGTTTGGAGTAAATGTTAATCTGTACATTCAGCGCAGCTCGTCTTATCTTTTGTCTTTGATATCAGAGGTGCCGCACCGGAAGGTGCCGTTGATGTTTCTGCATGACAGCGTTTCAGACAGTGTCGTCCGTCAGTCACTTGAACACAGCTCGGGATCTAAAACCAGCCAAAGTTTTCAGGTCATGGGGGCGGGGTTTATGTAAATTAGCTCCACATTCACACAACAGTGAGGGGTATCTGCAGACACATTTTCCGGAAACGAAAAAAAGTTTTACTTTGTTGTTTAATTTCACAATAGATAGACCCAACTATTTGTATACAAGCAATTAAAAAGTCAATAGTCCCCAATATGGCTCCTTTTAATGCTTGCTTGTACAGTTGTAAAAAAAAAACAAAAAACAAGCTAAAGGTGCTGTTCTTGGTTATATTTCATGTTCAATATACATTTCACATCCAATTACATTTCCATTTGGAATGGAATAGCTGTTGAAAATGTATGTTCATAAATAGCCTTTGCAACCCCCTCTCATATTAACTGACAAATCTGTCAAATTTGACAAATTTCCACTGAACTCTAATTATTTAATATATTTCTTATTAGTGACACGTGATGTTTGACTGCGTGGTGGAGGAGATATCCAGCATGCCTAGGTTGGTTTTACTGTGACAATTTTGGACTTTTTATGCAGCTGCTTTAGCCGAGTGAATCCTCAAAATTGATTTCTGGCCGCATTTGGACCTCTCCAAATGTTATGTTACTACCTAGTGAAAACAGACCAATCAAGTTGATCCTTTTCAAATTCTTGTAAGTGCATTGTTTTCTTGAAAATGTTGCCGACCGTTGGGCTCCATTTCTTTTATATGTTCAGGGTAAAATGTCAAAATTGCGTTTGACCTTGGATGTTCCATACTATTTCAAAGTGATGGCTTGATTACGCCTTATTTGTCAAGTCGGGCTTTATTGTTGCTAAGGTTTTGCTCGTCTGTGTCATTTGTTTCAGAAACTAATTAGCTCATTGTTATCGCCTTTGTCCTTTTTTATGACCTCATTATACAGAAGGACCCTTTCAATGCAGTGGGGTCAATGTACCTTTTGTCTGTTACATTTTAATAGCTGCTATATACAGTATGCTAATTGATTTCTGTAGTGGACGCAAAATAGAATCCATCCATCCATTTTCTATACAATATTATAATATTCTGTTCTTTTTCTTTTTCCTCATTTCACCCTCTTGCCAAGTCTTTCTTTCTACTTTAATATTAATAATCCAGACACGCTTGTCGGACTGATCATGTGTAAGACTATGCAAATATGAGCCTTGTAGCACAACAGCATTGTTTTTTCCCGTCGTGTGACTGCTTGCTACTTCCGTGCCTCTCACAATGCCTGAAGATGAGTGGTAGCAGTGTGGGGAGCAAGGGGTGGGGGGGTTCGGTCACCCTGCGGTCAGCTATGTTCCATTCAACTCAACTTTTTTCCCCTCCCGTTGCAATTAATGGTTCAAGATGGTTGCAGGAAGTATTGTCAGGGGACTTTGGTCCATATTGACTTGGTCGCGTCTCAAATTAGAGCGATGCAGATTATAGGGAACCTTCAATCCATTTCATATAGTACTCATCAATCGTCAATCATTTGCAGGTCAAGATTACAAGGATCTTTATTTATGGGATACTTGTCCAGCAGTTGTCTTAATTGCATACTCGCGGGCATTGTATGGACTCATTTGGTATCCCCACCGCTGTCGAATTGGAACACGATCCAAATAAAACTGTGACCTGTGACATGACTAACCTCATTATAAAAGACTAACATTTATTTTCAGGCAACTATGAAAAGATGAGTGATTCCTTAAGATTGGGGAATAATGAAAATAGAATTAATCCATTCTCGGGTCAAACTGCTGCCGGTGAATATCAAAGCACAGGTAAAATTAATGCACTTTTTGGCTTCTATAACCGTCAATGGCAGTGAATGAGTTAAGTATTAAATGTCTTAAATGACAAAGCTATGAAGTTTCATTCAGACAAAATTACAAAACATTCCACTGTCAATTTCCACTTTAGTTTCAATAAAGGACATCTTATCTTCTTTTAACTTTAATAACAAGTATGATAACTTCGCCAAAACCCGAAATAAGTCCTGTGATCTATCTTCACAACTGTTGATTACATAATTTTTATTTTCCCCCTGATAATTTAGCTTGTTGATGTTTCAACACTGGTAAACATGTAATGGGTCGCCGGGCCTTAAAACAGAAGCAAAAATGAAAACAAAAAAAAGTTAAACAGCACAGTTGAGTCTCCCGCAAACTGCAAAGAGTTTAAACAAACAAGCAACAGCTCTATTTCTGTTAAACATTGATTTGTCCTTTCAATTTGACTCCGTATGATGTATGCTTGGCAAAATAATAAAGTTGATTAATTGTGATGGCAACATCCGTAATGCATTGTTTGTGTCAATGGGCTTAGTGATTTTTCTTATGATGGAGCTTATGAACATTCCACTATTGATATGTGTGTGTGTGTGTGCTCGGATATTTATGACAGGTTTAACTTCTCAGCCAACATTATTGAACAGATTAAACATGATCAATGGTGTCTGTGTCTCATTTTTCCATCTAAATATTGTATGCATCCATTATGTTCACTCAAATGAGAACTGTTTTTTTTTTAGAGTTGGTTTCACACGATGTGGTCCTAGGACAGCTTTCTAGCAAATATCCATCAGGGGGAAATGATCCCTCCATTAAGTACACTGACTGATGACTTTTCATTCAATTATGACGCATGGCTTTTTAGAAGTTTCCTTGCTGTGAAATGTCAATATCACCGAAAGCCTTACTTTGGCCGCCCGCATCCTGCCTTTTCACTTGCACTTATGTGGACATTAGGAACAAGGTTGTCCGGAAAATAAGTTGATTAAGTACGACGAGAATTGGCTTGAACAGACACGGAGGACATATTGTGCTCGCAAGCTAGACAAATAAACTGCTGTACAATGATTAGGGAAAGGAGAGAAAGAAAACTTGAAGAAGACTTAAAACATGCCAACAGTGTCTGATTTCTTAAACTTTAGAACCTTTCACACATCATTTGCATTGTTCCACCAAAAAATAATGGACATAAAGTACTCTCTATTGGATCACAGAAGAGATCTGCAATTTGTGTGCGTCAATCCAAATCTGGAATTTTGCCGACTCTGGTTTGGCCTTCTTTTGTTTAGTTTTTTTTCAAAAGGCTTACGCTTCAACCACATCTCCATTGTTTGCATCTTCAAGTGCTTGACAGTTGGGTCGAACCACTCTGGTATGAAAGCGAATTGAACCTACAGAATGGTTCCATTTTGCTTATAGCATTTAATTAATCCAATAATTCTCTTGAAAATATTTTGTTTGTTTTATTTAAAATCTGGCGTACCCCCTGGAGTTCCTTCAAATACCCACAAGGGTACGCGTACCCCCATTTGAGAACCACTGGCCTAGTATGGTGAGTGACCGACAGAATGTTGTGTTGCTTACGTACTGTCTACAAATCTAATGGGGGAAAGTCCAAATTTCAAACAAATTGGATTTGGAACCAGCACAAAATAAAAATTGTTGACCAGTGTAATTTTTTAAACCAGAGGTTCCTTTATATTTTCCACAGTTGCTTAAAGGTAAATGACTGCTTCAGACATTCTCACTTTTTATTCACAGTTTAAATATCATCCATCTGACCCACCTTTGAGCCTCACAACCGCGGATCTTCGCTTGATCCTCGAGGCTCTTTCAAAAAACTCAGATTCAGTTAAAGGTATCAGCCTAAATTCTCGTCTTTATTTAACACATCAACATGCACGCGGGTGAGTACAAATGCCAAACACATTGCCGGCATGTGTAACATCTTCAAAGCTGCGCAATGCGCTCGTATACATGACATTGTCCATGTTGCAGGTGATTTGTGGTGCTTCATACACACCGTGCTCAGTCGATGAATTATTGATCGTGTTTGAGGGATGGAAAGCAACGTTGATCCATTTTAGCTGCTACATCGCCTCCATCAGATTCACCTTGATCCTGTTATTCTCTTCTTTTACCAGTGGAACAATTACTTTGGAAAGTGACTCCCAAATGGGTGACATGTTATTATTCCTGGAGTAAATTTGGAGTTGATTGGATCCCGGCTGCCAATTAACGGCGTCTTCATAAGGAAGTCTTATCACCTGAATTGAATAAACCTGCAGCAGGGAGGCAGCTTGTGAAGGAGTAATCACATCGCTGAGTGAGTTAATCAAACCGCTTTCTGAATTGATATTCAGAAAATGTCTTAATAAAACATAAAGTAGTTGTTGTTTACAATGAAATATCTAAAGCAAAAGCAGCAAGATGAAAGAATAAGGCTCTCTCTAACCTTGTTTTGAGAGAGTAATGTTTATTTTGAGTCAGATTAAGTTGGAAATGGCATACATGTTCGCTCAAAAAGCTTTAATAGCACATTCACCTTATGGAGCTTTATTGTCGTTCCAAATGTGCATATCACCAGCAACACCTGCGGCCCTGTTGTGAACGTTTGTGTGAGTACGCATGCTTAAATAGAAGCGATGCAGCAGTGAAAAGATCAAGCTTATCCTTTGTGACAATCACACTTAAGTCCTTTTGGAAAACTGGGTGTTTCAATTTTCTTCTATGGAGCCCCCACGGCTTCACTCAGCTCACACTTGGCCCCCGATCAAACACACACACACACACACACACACTCGCACCCACTGATAGGCTGCCGGACAAACCATTGACCTTCCTTTTGCAATCTCTTAGCTCGATCAGTAGGCCATTCTTCCATGTAATGTTTACATCTCTGTGGGCCATTTGCTCCACAATAAGGGGTCTGACTGCTTTCGGTCCGAAACCTCCACGGTAGTTATTTTGACCGCTTTGGTTCATGGGAAGGACATTGGAGTATTTCTTATTGGGATTGAAAAAAGGGAGGGTTTAGGGGTCATGGTAAGAAATAGACATTCCAATGCGGTGTGCTGTCAAATATACATTTCGATTAATACAGTACAACTACTATGGCATATAAATTAATTAATTGATCGTTTAAAGTGTTGTCGCCTGTGTGGCAATTGGGTCTTGAAGCAATCAAGGCTCAATGAGGTGTCCTGCGTTGGATCTAGGCTTGGATTTATCTATTTATTTATTTTATTTTATTTTTTTAATTTATTTTTTTACTCCCAACTGGCGCAATTGGTCATGAGAGCAAGAAGAAAAAACAGAATTGGTTAGTCACAATCGGCAGTGGGCTGCTTCTGAATGTGGATGCAAAAATGTGATATCAGCACTAAACCAGAATTCACCATCGAGGCACACTTAGCGATTGGCAAGGCAAGATGGCTGCCAGTGGCTTCAATTCTCGCTATGAGACCATTTATATTTTTTACATTTATATATTTTTAAGTCAGTGACCTCACTTCTTAACCCAAGTGAACTAGGCTGAACTCCAGCTCCGTCGTGACTCGAATGCCGACATGATTGGATTTTAGCCTAAAAGTTTTTCCCTTTATATTGTTGGAGGATTCAATTTGTGCAGTTATAACTGACATATTTGGCAGAAGTATACATAGAGTATACATCATAGTTTTGCCACTGAACCAAAGATGGTCACTTTACCATATTTTGCCAGTTTGTCCTCAGTGCGCGATTTGGCGACCCTTCCGTCATCATCGCACCATCCTTATCCATAAAAATAATCGTCCTGCGTCCCCCGTCCGTCCTCGTCCACAAGCGTCCTTGAATGACAAGGGGCTAACGACAGAGTTTCATAATTCATAAGCATTATTCAAAGCTCATTCGCTGGCCGTAATTTCTGGAGCACAAAACACACCTAAAAGTCAACATAGCTATATTTAGCCATTAAAACGGATTTGTGCATAAATTAGCCACTTTGGACTAATAGCCCTGGTACTCGATAATATGAAATGCTGTATTATTTACATTACAAACACGGATAGAGGCTTTTTAAACTATACAATGCCGAACACATTACTCAAATTAAACTAAAGATGCTTATTTTGGCTCTCAATTGCTTCTTCACACAGCTGCGCATATCGCTTCCGTGTTTTTATCCATTGCTGAAATCATGCTATTATTATTATTATTATCTATTTGAAAATCTATACTTGCTGCATTCCCCATCGGGGACGTTTAAAGGGACCAGACGAAACCCCACTTTCAAGACAATGTCGCTGAGAACTAGGCTGAGGTCCCAAAGAGAAACTAGTTCTCTCTGAGACTTTAGGGAAACAAGCTTCAGGATACAAAAAATACTGCAAGTCATCAAGCTCATACAATGCCTACGGTAGCTGCGCTTTACCTCTACCTTTGTAAATGTATTTAGTACTTAAAAAGACAGTTGCATACATTTTGCCCTGTTCTTTAAACTGAGATTAATTTGTACTAAAGGTTGCACAGTTTTTGAAGACGACACATGGTGTCTGATGATATCAATCTGCAAATAAAGTGACACACCCATCCGAAAACATCTCGTCAGTTCATGGAGCTGAGGGACAGCTACAAGATTCACAGCTTTGGGGCCTGTGGAAGGATTACTGAACATGTATAACGGTTTATGTAGGCGAGCGACTCTGAGTGTGGATGTGATAGGAGGTTGGGGGCGGCGTCTATAATGCGGGAAAAGGTGAGCGGTGCAATTACCTTCGAAGGCTAATCACTCAGTCATCGCGAGTTCAGCCATTAGCAGGCTGCATTCTAACACAACTGCCGTGTGTTCAGATGGATGCAGCTGCCACCGATCTGCCTTGGCTGGACAGTCACACTAATGAGTTTAACCATAAGCAAGAAAAATATCTCTTTCCATTCCTCTCCACGCCGCTACTCCCAGTCTTATTTTAAGCCGACAACAAGAAGAATCCTTCCGGTATGCCCCCTGTGCATCAAAATCATCTTCCAGGGCCTCATTCTCACCCAATAGGAACCATATTATTGTTAAATTATGTATTTGGAGAAAACTGTGAGCCGCTCTCAATCCCTGAAGCTTGACTCACTGAACGGTTTCATATTATATTTTGCTTTTTGCTGCAACTCAGCTTTTTCGACACTGAGAATATCACATTTTCAAGATCTTTTTTCTGCTCGAAATATTATCTGGTCATGCAAAATAGATTTTGGCCAATGCTGGGGTAAAAGTTGCAATAAATTTCGAGGTTGAAGGCATGATTCGTTTACCTTTGTAGCCATTATGGGATTTTTTTTCATTATTCAGGCAGAACACTCAAATCTTGAAATAGATTTTCCAAAATGAACATCTTTATCATCCTTGAAAATAATCCTTAAAGCCATCATTTTAAAGGTCTTAAAATGCCACAGACACAAGAAAGACTGTTTTCTTTGAGAAACTTTGCAACTCTGTAAAGGGTTTAAGCATTTAATATTCATATTACATATATTGGTAGCCTTTCAACTACAATGTATGAAGAAATGATAACGTGCATATTGCCAGTCCACATCTAGTGGTCTTAATGACTGAATTTGATCAACTTGGCTGTAAAAAAAATAAATTTGAAGAATTCTTAAATTTGGCTTCTGTAATAATACTTTGAATATGTTCATGTTGATGCAGCAAATACAGATCAACACGGTCGAGGCGTGCTTGTCTTCTGGGTGGCGATGCAGTCTTATTTTCACCCCATGTCTGTCTGATTTTTCAACTTTCATTTCATTAAAAAGGGAAAATGGGACCCTCTGTTTAAACATGGCTTGCTAAATTTAAATGTGCAAAGTCCACAGCCTCTGACATAGATATGCGCTTTTTATTAGTCTGCTTGTTCGCTCTCAGCACACACACACGCACGCACACACATATACAGTATGTTTGCGCATCTGTATCCCCAACGATGAATAAATGTATAGGCTATAGAAGTCCCACAGGCGCGGCTTTATTGCATTTGGGTCATTGTGCAGCATCAATATTTTGGACTGTCTAACTCCGTTGCACTCGGCTCGAGCACGCTCCTCACATGTCACAACTGAAAATGATTTCATTTGTCTGAAACTTTTTATTGCTTGCTTATGAGATTAACTTTAGTATTACCATCACGAAGAGGGCTCTCCATCGGTTTTGCGTGATTGCCAGAAAAGTTACAGTGATCTAAGATATGAAAAAAGAACATCTGCATCCAATATTGTCATGGTGCTTAACGGAATGATACTTATGACAGGCAAAGCATTTTTTTTATGTATTTATAAAACAATAGATTGGCTGGAATTTGCTGTTTGTGCGAGATGAACCAACACAACTATCGGTTGGCGAGTAACATGAAGCAGGAAGTTCCTGTTAAGTATAAATGGTTACCGTATTTTCCTGTTAAGTATAAATGGTTACCGTATTTTTGCAGCCATAAGGCGCACTTTAAAGTCCTAAAACTGGTCCAAAAAAGCCAGGGCACCTTTTGAGGTGGCGCGCCCATTATGTGGACCAAGTGCACCGCTGGGCTGACTGCGAACATTATCTGCCTGCACACTGCTTATATAGAGAGAAGGCGGGCGTGGCTAACGACAGCAGGCGGACGTGAGAGGGGCGATGGGCGTGAATGACAACGCAAAGGCACGCCCCCAATGCCCCTATATGGGCAAACGTGTCTGCTAGCTCTGTTGTTAGGGCTTTCGCAAAAGCCGGCATCCTGAGGAGCCGCATGCAGCAGCAACACGGGGAATCGGACAACGACGAGAGGGAACCTGGCGTGTTTGTGGGAGAACTTGCCCAGCTGTTTATTTCTGATACAGAAGAAGATTTTGATGGATTTGTGGATGATGACTGATTAATAATAATGTGAGTACATTGTTAAAAAGTTCAATAAAATACAACCAAAATCAGTTTTGCTCCTGTTGCCTTTTTAAAAACAGCTAGCCACGCTAGCCATACTATCTTCTGTTTTAGTGTGCATGCATGTAAACTAAGGTACAGTGAAACCCCGCTACTTCGCGGTTCACCTTTCGCGGGTTCAGTGCTTCGCGGGTCTAAAAAAAATATTCAAAAATTAAAAACCTTTTTGCCCGGGCATGATCGGGGCTCTCCATTCGCTCCTCTCCGCGGGGGCATTGTAGTTTCGCCGAGCGGCACGACGGGGCGCTGGAGCGGTTCGACGGCCGGCGTGCGCCGAAGAAGAGCGTGGGCGAAGAGGAGAGTGGACGAAGAAGAGCACGATCCCCCGGGCACGATCGGGGGCGACGTTTCGCGCGGTTCGGACCGTAACAGAGCTCCGGCCGCCGTGCGTGGCAGTTAAGCCGAAGAGGAGCACCTTCCGACCGGGCACGAGCGGGGCGACATTTCGCTCCGTTCGGGACTGTACGAGAGCTCCGAAGGAGGCCGGCCGGCGTGCATGGCAATTACGCCGAAGAGGAGCACCTTCCGCCCGGGGCACGAGCGGGGCGAAATGAAACCGAGTTCAACCGAACGGAGACACGCTTCGTGGGAGCAGGTCCGGCGTGCGTGACAATTAAGCCGAAGAGGAGCACCTCTTCCGCCCGGGCACGAGCGGAGCGCGAGGCTGTCAGTTATGAATGAATAAATAAATAAATGAAGAATGCCACCTTTCATTTCACAGGGCACACCGGACGGCGTACCAGCAGGTAAAAGTCGAAGTAATTAAATAAATACAAAAAGAAGTAATTGAATAAATACAAAAATAATGGCTGGGGAATAAAAAAATAATACGTTTTAATAATACATATTTTTTTTTTTTGTTATAACATGAATTTCACTCTCTCTCTCTCTCTCTACCCGTATTCTATATGGTGTACTGTATACAGGGGGGTATACTGTATACCTGTATAGGTTTTTTTAAGCATTTTTTAAGGGGCGCCGCTACTTCGCGGATTTTCAGTTTTCGCGGGTGGTCTCTGTCCCCATTAACCGCGATAACCGGGGTTTCACTGTATTGTATGGTAGGCTGGGAGGCGGAATTTTGCTGGGCCTACACTCTTATGCTATTCAGTTGATTTGGGGTGATAGTTTTAGTTTTGATGTAACACTGTGACCGCACATCGTTTGTTGATTAGTGACTTGCTCACACCGGCATTGTGTCGGCATCCCATCTGAGGAGCTGCGCGGCAACAAGACGGCGAGGCAGACTGATAATGACTCTCGTGTTTGGTGGAGAACGTCTTCAGCTGTTTATCTGGGATACAGAAGACAAGGACTTGGTGCATTTTTGGATGAGGACAACTTCAGCACGTTGTTAAAAGCTAAAATAAAGTACCACCGAACTCCCGCTGCCATTTTAAAAACACGCTAGCGCGACTGAGCAGCCAGCGCGACTGCTTGGTTGCTCGGTTCTGTTTGCGCCCAATGATACGGTGCGTTCTATCTATGTATCAAATACAGAAATAGCACCCTGGTACTGCGCCCTTTATTAGTCTGTTGTTAGTGATTGGACTCCAATCATCTCAAACCACAAAACTCACGTCAATTGAAACAGCTGAATAAAATTGATAATTTTACATATTACATGTTTACAACCCCCAAATCTATTGTTTAAAGGGAAATAAACTGGTCCCAACGGTATGACTTACATTTGTGTTGACCACATACTATTAAAAGATACTCTACTTCTGGTTTCGAATCACGTTGAGACAGAAAAACCTGCTGTTGTGAGCATCTTTTGCCAGGTGAAGAACCCCACGTCCAGTACTAATACAGTTCACTTATTTCTCTGGCCGTTGGCCTTCTGATATTAATTACACCATGCGGGTTTGTTTTTTTGTTGCCACATTGAGCATGCGAAACATTAAAAGTGGTCAAATCATGCAAAAACAAGCGGCGTTGTTTACCAATTTACTGCAGCGCTGGGCTGGTTGAAGAGAATGTAAATGAGCTTTTAATGATTTCGCTTCCAGCGGCTACTTTCAAAGGGTTACAGTGCCGCAGCACCTTATGGTAAGAAATGTCTGTAATTACCTTATAAGCGGACTTGTTTGACTGATTGGGTAACTTACCGCACCTTTCAATAAACACACGATAAGGTAAAAGATGGAGTTATGCTTGCACTGTATTATTAATAACTAAAAGTGTGCCCTAGAAAAACACGTCTTTTTGTTTGATGTAACCTTACACAAATAATTCTTATCAAGCCTCAAGAGGATGTGAACTGTATGTATACTGATGACTCATGTGGAATGAGTCCCACTCTAGTCAGTTAGTAATTAGCATTTAAAAGTATGAGAAGAAAGTATAAGAAATGAGCAAGTGGGGATGGGGAATAAATAATGCATACTGGTTGTAGACAATGTTGACTGTTTTTTCGGTGTCCATTTCCAATCTACTGACTATATCGGATATTTTTAATATATATATATATATATATATATATATATATATATATATTTATTTTATTTTTATTGTATTTTTTTTAAGGGCGGCAAGGGTGCCGATTGCTTAGCACGTTCGCCACACAGTGCAGAGGTTGTGGGTTTGAGTCCGGTTCCGGCCTTCCTGTGTGGAGTTTGCATGTTCTTCAGGTGCCTGCGTGGGTTTCCTCCGGGTACTCCGGTTTCCTCCCACATTCCAAAAACATGCATGGCAGGTTGATTGGACGCTCTAAATTGCCCCTAGGTATGAGTGTGAGTGCGGATGGTTGTTCGTCTCTGTGTGCCTTGCGATTGACTGGCAACCAATTCAGGGTGTACCCCGCCTACTTCCAAAGACAGCTGGGATAGGCTCCAGCACCCCCTGCAATCCCTGTGAGGATAAGCGGTACAGATAATGGATGGATGGATATTTTTTTAATTATCTTTTATTTGGACCTTTAATGTCACAAAACGTTGTAAAGAACTACACAACTGTCATGGCAGGCACCTCAATGTTTTATTTATTCAACTGTCCATCATTAACCATTATTCAGCATTCCATATTTCATCCATTTTTTTTTGTAGTTTCAATTTTCCATTGACATATATTTGTGTTTATGTGTCTCAACTGCCATATATCGATGCAGGTCTGCCCGATGGAATTGGAGTCACACTTGCAGATATTGCCTATTTTCTTTCTCTTTCGAGACTGGCCTTACTCCAAATTAGAATCAGAATAATCCTTTTATTCCTGGTCAAATGAGAGTTTATTCATTCATTTGGTGGATTTCATGCGTATATAATCATTGAACACGATATCCTGTAGCTTTGTAAAAATGTTGAAAAATGGCTGGCAGTGAATGAGTAAGCTCCCATGACATATTGCGACAATTTGGGAATAATTTTAACACTGTCTACCTCTACTCGGAACATACACCAAACCTCAGGCGAACCCCTCAGGATAACCTTTAACGACATCCAATAAACAGGTCTTTGCTGACTCTTATTGGAAGAGAGGAAAAAAATTGGTCTGATTATCAGTATACATGTTCCCCGTTTAATTGGAGTGAATCGTACCATTGAGAGTTGCTTGAAATGAATTTTAAATGTACCGTATCATTGCCAGCATATTGACATGCACTTCCCTTGTAGTTGGATTGCAAATTCTTTCCAGAAGCTTGTGCAAGAGCTCCGATGAGAGGCTATTTTTGGAACCTGTAACTTTTATTGCATTTCAGACACTGCGAAACATGGCAATAAAATGCATTTGTCCAATGACACACGAGATGCATCTCATGTTTTAAAGACTGAACTTTAAACACTAAGTGCGAGAAATGAAAGTGTCCACACATGGAAATGATGATGAGGCGTAATGAACTGAAGACGCGCGCCTCGGGGTATCCGGAGACGAGGAAAGTTTAATTGAGGTTGAATTAGAAGAGGGGGTTGCCTCCCCTCATAAAATTTGTCGGGCTAATAATCATAATGTTTGGCCTGGGGTCGAGGCCAATTTCCATCCCGAGCCTCCAAAGTGAGAGTGACTCTGAGCAGTATGCAGTGCGAAGTCAGGCCACGGACAGAGAACATAATTATGGTGCTTAACTTTTAATTAGCTGCTTCCATATTGAGTTTTATTGTCCAAACAAGAAGCTTTTAAATCTAGTGAGAAATGATTCGAGAGGTCAGTTTAAGTTTTTTTTTTTTTTTTTTCAACATAGAAGATATTTCAAGCAAAAATGTATTGTTTCTTTGCTGTTGTCTGCATTTTTTTTTTTTTGCCTTGTTTCGTTTGAGTTCCCTTGGAAGTGGTCGAGCTGATCAAGGTTTCCTTTTGAAGTCTGTTTATGTCCCGGGGGGGGCGAATAACTTAGTTGTGCTCCCCGAACGAGAGAAAGCAATGAATCAGCTTGTTTGCATTTATATGAGCGCCTTACACTAGAAACTGTTCCAAAAATAATCTTGCGACTTTTAAAGAATACCACATCATCATTATGAGTATTCCTTAACTAGACTTTCACGTTGTCACTTTCCAGGTTGCCGAATGTGTTTATGACGTGTGAATGGCACTCGGGATTTAGTCGACAAATCCCGTCGACTCTGCGGTAGTTAGCGGCGGAGACGTGTCACCCCGCTGACACTCTCTGATGGAACCAGAAAAGCATGAAATTGAAAATAAACCATTGGATAAATGGACCTGTCTCCACCCTGAGCCGTGCATAGGTGGTTCCTGCTCCAAAACAACCCACTTTCACCTTCGCTGTGTTCACAAAATATGGAAAGAGCTGATGGCATCATTTAAAATGCTCAACGGAATGTCATGGCCAACTAGTTGGTCAATAGGGGTCGCCGGATTGCCATTTGTTGTTTATTCAGCGATGTTTGAAGTGTTTTCAGAAACAGCGTGCCGGGGATGAGTCAAAGCACAAACTTGCTTCAGTTAAAGTCCAACATTTCATTCCCCTTTGCGAACAGGTTATGTATTGAGGTCATTTTACAATATCTTTCTTCATTTTTCGAAGACTATCAATTTGGGGGCGTACCTCAATTAGCATTGTGTGGTCCTGGCGGAGGTCCGTAATTAAAAAAAGGATTGCTAACTTCAGCTGGCGCTACTTGGTTTGTTTAATTATATGATCATAAAAAAAAACTATTGGCAACTTTTTAAATCTCACCATTGTCAGATGATTTCTTAAGTTAAGAGTACAAGCAATATTTTAAGGAGCATTTAAACATTTATTCTGGGTTTGTTGCAGAGGCGTCCAGTTCCATCTACACTTTGATATGATCAATTCATTTTCGATCTGTCTTTCGTTTGTATTTTTTTATGATCAACTCACATAAAGAATGAATTTGAATTAGTCATTCATACATAAGAGATTAGGATACAATTTACAGTACGTTGGACATAATTCAAAAAGCACCTCGTCAGATGATCTGCGCTTCTTTCCGAGTCTACCGTTTTTTTTTTTGTTTTTTTTAATTCTTTTATATTTGTTTGTGTCTACCCACAATGTGCGGGGATTTTCCATCTCGAGAGCATTGGCCCTGGCATTAAGTGTTGTTACTGACTGGCTCAAAATAGGAGGTGTGTGAATATCTTTGATCAACGATTACGTAACCTTTGACAATGCGAAGAATAACAATGTTATCAAACAATTCTCAAGCGATGTTTAAAAGCAGTGACAACAAATAATATGACAGTTGTCATTTGAAATCGTCTCTTGGAGTATCACGCACAAAAACACACCCAGAAAGAAATATAAAATACAGTTTGTGAGTTTTGCCTTGAGGTAATGTCTCATTTGCGCGATGAGAATGTCATGACGGGAAAAGCTGTGCTAATTTCCATTTTTATCGTTGCCTTTGTCGATTTATATTTTAAAAAGTGTCGCTTTACCCCGTACCCAGCTTCTTGGCGGGCAATCAGTGTTGTCATGTCTCGTATTCCACATGATGCAAAAGAGGCAAGAGACAGAAAATATCCGTGTTAGTGTATTGGACTTGACAGCGCATCTGTATATAAAGCAGAGAAACTCTTTTAAAAAATAAAATACAATAAATAAATAAAAATAAAACCTTGATTAGGGAGACGGTCCTTTTGCAGAGTGCATGTTAGCAGACAGTACTGGCCAAAATCTGAGAACTCTATGCTACAAATTGAGTGTGACAAATACATTATGTGAATATTTCTTTTCAGTGATGGTGCAAGAGAAAGCTGGACAAAAGGGCAGCTGTCCACAATGACGTAGTTTGTTTTATCATTCATGTTATTTCAAGCAAGAAACATCACAGGTTTAGACAACAGACTGCAAAAAAAACAAAAAAAACACTGCAAAGCACACCACTTACAACATTCTAACCTGATAAGGCTGATAAGATCCCCGAATGCCTCAGCCTGATAATCTCCCAGAATGCCTCAGTACTGTTTTTGTGTTATTTTTATTTCTTTTGGTGATAGGAATGGCATGGGAGATGCATGTTTTGTGTTAATTTTATTTATTTGTTTCATTATTTGCTTGTATACTGTTCAGAGATATTTATGGTTTTGATTTGAAACCATGACTCAAAGGAATGTGGTGACCAGTGACATCCCTCCCCTGACGTGGTCAACTAGATGATTTGCCACAATTTCTCTGATTGTTTTGGGCTGAAGTGTTGCTATTCACAGCTATTAGTATGCGCGAGCTAGCATGCACCTCGTGCAACGACTTTGCTAATTAAAACTGAACAGACCCAAGCACGAGAGAGAAAAAAAGTCATTTATTTATCGAGTTTTCTGAACTATAGAGCATCCCCTATCGGTGAAAGAAAAATCCACCGCACTGTTGTATTAGCCGCATGGTTCAAAATCTCGGAAAACATTATCGGCTTATAGTAAAAAAATACAATATGCTTTTTTTTTCCCTTTTAACTTTCTTATTTCCTTGTTGACAATAATCACTCAGTATTTTGTGATCTTTTGGGTACGTTTTTTCACCAGGACTCTTTGGCCATCAGAATGGAGATACTAATATAATACAATCAAAATAGTTGACTGGAAGGAGGGGGGGGAACGAATTTGGATAAAATCAGCCGCTGCCGTGGGCAAACGGGGGGTTTGTTTTGTGTGAAGGTCGTCCGCGCAGAGTCCTATTCCTCTCTTGTAGAGATTGTTAAATGCTTTTTGTGCTAATGAGATGCAAACTAGCTACCAAGGACAAGCCTGGGACATGGGGAACAGAGGAAGAGATAATTCGCCCATTCTTGTTTTGCGGTGGAATTATATGCATGGTCGCTTTATATTATGAATACAAATTTTATTTGCAGGACGGTCATTGTGAATGGCGTATTTCTTGGAATGAAAACAATTTTACTCCTATCAAGATTGTTAGGCCATTTCCGATTACTGATCAATACATGCAGGTTAAGGTGGGCACTACCGAGTAAAAAACAACCTTGTATGTCTGCCATTTGGTTGGGAAAAAAACAACACAAAACGGCAGTCGATTGGTTATCTGCATTCAAAGCGTCGGGCGACCGATGGTCTGTTCAATTGCGAAAGGTCACGGGGACTCTAATGAGGTGCCTGCTGGGAAAATAACAAGGCCCTTATGCTTCGATAGATACCTCTTCATGTGACAGGAGGTCAGCTGGAGCATGATGGAAAACCTTCAGCCTGCCGATGGTGACACTGGAGCTAATCACAATCTTTTCTATTGAGCACATCAGCGACTCACACAGCCGACAGTATATCCGAGTACTATAAAATGGTCATCCTAACACGATGTTCACAAGGTTGATGTCACTCACCATCATCATTTTGATGACAGAGCATGTTACATTTATGTTTTTAGAAGCTATGAAAGCAAAGCTATGTTCTAGAGCAGGGGTCTCAAACTAAATTTACCTGGGGGCCACTAGAGGCAGACTCTGGGTGAGGCTGGGCCGCATCAGGTTTTCCGCAAGAAAAAAATTAAAAAAATCTAATCTTCTCAAATGTCTTTATTTTTATTTTTTAACACAAAATAAGATTTAAAAATAAATAAGGAATTAATAAGAAAATAAGGAATTAATAAGAAAATTAATCAGTAATAAATAATAATAATAATAATAATAATGAGTCAAATGTCTGTATTAACAGTTCTTTAATCTTCTTCTGAACATGAATTGTCCTCAACATGAGTGGAACATTCATCAATCAAACCCCTACTAAAACATCGAAAAAAAATTAGAATCCTACCCTCGTTTTAAAGATGAAGATGTGCCCAACAATAATCCATGGTTCAATTTTATCCACTGTGACCCGGTAATCCTACATTTTATAATTAGTCCCGTCCGTGCTAGTGCTGATGCAAAGCTCCCTCAGACTGCACATCCTGTTCGCGCATGGGTCTCCTGTCAATCAAATCAAAATCTTGTCAAATAGCAGAGATCCTAAGCATAAACCATAGTTCTGGGATGAGTAGGCCTACTTCTGTAGTTATAAAGCTTTAATTACACTGTAATTAAAGCTTTATAACTACAAGTGCCAGTCATATCAAATTCGCGGTCCGCACGAACATTAAACTTTCATAATAAGGTGGGGGCCGCAAACTATCATCCCGCGGGCCGCGAATGGCCCGCGAGCCGCGTGTTTGAGACCCCTGTTCTATAGCATGGGTGGGCAAACTATGGCCCGGGGGCCACATGCGGCCCATTAAATGTTTTAATCCGGCCCACCGAACTTGAAAACAATTAAATGAATAAACCTTGTTAATGTTTTATTTTCTAAATATTTTGATTTTTCAAAGACACACACTTATATATATATATATATATATATATATATATTGTTGTAATGCCTTTGTTTACTATCATTTAAAATTAAATGTATTTATTATCTCCGATGAGGTGAGGTTACCAAAACACTCCATCCATGTGCTTCTGGTCCGGCCCCTCTGTCAAATTTTAGAACCCATTATGGCCCGCCAATAAAAAAGTTTACCCACCCCTGTTCTAGAGTGACATCCATCCACTTTCCAAACCGTTTATATTTTAATATAATGACTGATTCAATTATTTATTCGCCACCATTGTTAAAGATTCAAGACAATTATTCACATGGGATTCATTGAAAAAAAGAAAAAAAAACATGAAAGTCTTTGTTTGCGTCTAGTTGTCATGTCCTGTGTTATGTTGCTTATATGTTCTCTCCACCCACAGTCCATCCTGGGGGAGTAGTGGGCGGGGTCACAGAAGGGAAGCAATTCCAATCAGTCCGATCCACCTGGTGCTAATCAGCAGGCTGGAGTATTTACGTTCAGCCTCAAACAACAAGTACTGCCGGAGTATTGCCTTGCATGTGGTCCTGCTGCTTGCTAAATCCTGCGCTCTCTCGAGTTGTATCAATTTGTCTTCGCGCCGGTAGTATTTAAGGTTAGTTAAACTATGTTCTACTATGTGTTTGTGGTAAAAGTCTCGTTAGCAGACCAAGAGTACTTAAGGTGTGTTTTTGTTCAAGTGCTCTTGGACACTTTCTGTTTTGTTTTTGTAAATAGCCTCGTCGACTCGTCCTTGTTAGTGCAAGCTAGTTTCTACTCTTGCGACGACGTCACGGGTTGTTGTTTGAATAAAGCTAGTGTCACTGCTCTCAAACACTTGCCTCTGCGTGGTGATCACTTCTCTGGCTAAAGGCCATCCATAACACTAGTGATGGGAAAATGAAGCTTCAAATTTGCTTCATGAACCATTTCTTGTATTTTTGAGTCCTGTAGCTGGCACTGGTTGGATTAAATAAAGGATTTAAAAAATGGCAAGTCAGTGTGCTTTCAGCCCAATGTTGAACAGAGAGTGCCATCTACTGGAGTCCAAAAATACTACAACTGTTTCATGAAGCAGATTTGAAGCGTCATTCACCCATCACTACTTGCGTCCTTTCAAACGAATCCAAAAAATCGTCTGTTTTTGGCTTTTGAAGCAAGCTAAAACGCTACAATTATGTAATAATTACTCCTTCTCGCTCATCTGCTGAAGACGTTGCACTTATAATTCAAGGTTGTCCAGTCCATACTTGACACGTTAAAACAAAGTAACATGTTGGATTTCTTGTCCATAGTTTCCAGCACAAGTGAATCCACAGTATCGGGTGAATCGTTTTTAAGTTTCTTTTGCAGGAATATGTCAAAACCTACGGCAAAATTTATTTTCAGGTGACGTGAGGCGTTTACGACCGGCAGTGTCAAACTGAAACTCATAAATAGTTTGAGGTCATTGTACACCAAGAGCGTATTCATTTCTAATTGGCTCCATTTGAGTAGGTTCATGAAGCGATGGCTGGTGGGGTTAAAATATGCCCGTGCCCCCACTCATGCAGCAGCTGGACTTGTTGATAAACGATGGGCCAACTCCATCATTTACAGCACGGCAACTTGAGCTTTTAATGGCCTAATTACCATCGCACTTCGTCTATCATGCATCGTAGCATGAGCTTACTCATTTAGCTGACACAGGATGACTCACCTTTTGCTTTAGAGAAGGGAATGCTACGTTAGAGCAGTTTGATCATTTTTTCCGGCACAAACAGGCTATAAATTCTGCTTGTGAGGAACACCTTTTGGATCAATTCCATGCATGTAACAGTAGTAGCTACAGTCATCGCAGCTTCTGCTCTGATAGATGCCGTGCCTCATTTAATCAGGACGCGTGTCGTCCATTTGGAGAAATAACAGCCACAACTCAAATCGATGTCTTTAGGCTAATTTTGTGGCCGATCGGTGCCTGTAATTATCTATGATGACCAATACATGGCAGTTGAATTAAATCTAACACACCGTCTGCAGATAATGCATAGGTCACCTTCCTAAAATAATGTCCTCAAGAATTTGTTTAACTTTTTTGGGTATCAGGGTTATTAAATACATATATTGATATGTTAAAAATATATTTTTAATTGTTTAAACATTTTACAGTTAGGTTTGATTGGTCTGGATAAAGAATGCATTCCAGAATAGAAGTCCATTAAGAAATAAAATCCAAACATAACTGTAATTTATAATGTTGTTATAATTGTGGTCCAACGTATCATTGAAGACACTCAGCCACCAAGTGTATCTATTTTTTTTTTATTCAATTGAATAAATATATATTGCATGTTTTGTTCTGGAAGTACCAAAAAAGAAAAAAAATCCCTCATTTCTAGCCGCCAATGTGGACCAGGAGGGCTTTTGCAATAAGTGAAAAACCACAAAGTAGAAGTTGACTTTTTCAAAAAATATTTTTTCATTTTTAATGTAACATTTTTTGCCAGTTTTTTATGAGTCTTTTACGGCGATGCAAACGACATGTTTTCCAACCTTCAAAATACTTAATAACGTGATCTACAAGCCCGGCAGGGGAAGATTTACGATAGAACCTTGCTAACCAAAGGAAAATTCAAATTTTAGCCTAAAATTGGCTTACCTTAACTAGAAGAAGAAGCACAATCATGGCTTAACTTTCGCTTTGCTCAATAATTCTAGTTAAGGAAAGCTGTTTAACAAACACTTTAACATTTTATTTTGCCGATGTTTCGTCATCCTTATCTTGCTGAGCGAGCCATACCCGTCAGGCGGCTGAGTGTGGTCCACTCATAACCTCTGAACACAGCTGTTTACTATTCCACACTAATTGAATAATTGTGAATAAGGTCATGAGTTTCAGAGCAGAAGGTTGTATCTTTGAAACTTCGTCTTTCCTAAATATGGCAAAGCTCCGCTCAAAGTGGCGGGGGAACACTGTCCACCCTTTCGTTGGTGTAGAATGAGTTTGTAAAAGCCTCCCTCTTCCATCTTGGCCCCTAATGTATTCCTTGTTCTCCCCAAAATTCAAAATGAGATATAAACGACCCAAGACACTATATGAGAAAATACTTTACCGTCTATCTACATCTTTACAGAGTTACTATTGATAAGCATAATACACAATACATGTGACGTGAGTTATTACGTCCCACAAGAGACACTTTTACTCGACTGGAATTGAAATCAGTGTGAGCCTATTCATTCAGGTTTGAAAGCGATAACATGCAGTATGATGTATCTTCCCCAGTGGGTACTTGACTCATTGTCAGAGAGCTGCAGTCCTTCTGACATTTGAAGCTTTTCATACAACAGCGCACAATGGCGGCTGTCACGTTTGTGCTCTTAGCCTGCATGTAAGACAGACCAGCACACGGGTGTCACAGCAGCACGTGCACTAATACAAGCTAAAAGAGACGATGCTGACTAAAGGTGAAAGCGCAGCAGTGTGTTGTGGACGAGAGGCAAACGCGCCATCCACTGTGCTGTTGGATGTCCCTCCGTCACGGCTGACAGACTGCAGGCGAGGGGATCCGTCTGTGTTGTCGACAAAGCACACGAGCACATGGAGGATTTGATGTTTGCTGACGCGATGTCACACTGTCTCAATGAAGCTAGCTTGTATAGGAGGAGGAGGTGGAGAAAACATGAAAAAAGGAATAGATGGCAAAAGGCTCACGCTTCTCTTTGCATGTTGAGGTGTTGAGCTGTGTTCCCCTTCTTCAGTTTATGATCACGGCGTGAAACTAAATTTAAGAGTATTAAAATTTATCACTGCAAAGCAGTACCGGTCACAAGAATGAAAGGGTAAGAAATATGCTCTGCAGTAGGGGTGGGCAAACTTTTTAATTGGTGGGCCATAGTGGTTTCTAAAATTTGACAGAGGGGCTGGACCAGGAGCAGATGGATGGAGTGTTTTAAATGAAAATGAACAAAAGCATTTCAACAAAATATCTGTCTTTGACACACCACTGTATTTAGAAATTAAAACATTAACACGGTTTATTCTTCTTTTTTTTTTTTCAAAGTTCGGCGGGCCGGATTAAAACGTTCTACGGGCCACATATGGCCCCCAGGCCGTAGTTTGCCCACGCCTGCTCTACAGATTACAGGCTCACATGCACAATGTACGCCACTAAAGAACACATTTGGTTTTTCCTGATAAATATGAGAGGGTACAAGATAGTGGCGATATAGCTGAGTGCACTTTGAAAACACATCATTCTCATTTGCACGTGCTGCTATCAGACGGACTGTTTATACACGTGATAACTGCAAACATGCAAAACTAACACTGCTAAAAGCCCACTGGAAATTTTAAGAACAAAACATTAAACTAAGAAAAACAATACTTGAATTAAGCAAAGTTATCTGCCAACACAACAAGAAAATTTGACTTGACAAGAGTTTGAAAACTAGGCTAATACTACCAGGCCCATATCAACCAAAGCAGTCTTGAAATTAGTGTTTTAAAACTTAAAACAAGTAATTTTTTCAAGCTGTAATATTTAGGACTATTTTCTCTTGTTTTTGTTTAACTGAGATTTCATGAATTGAAATAGGAAAAATTTGTTAAGTAAATAATATATTCAAACATGGCATCTAAATAGCTAAACCTCCATTTTGTATGATTTTCATACTTGTATTTTTCATTTATTTTTTTACTAGATAATGCAAAATCCTAAAATTGGAAAATCCCACTCATGAAACCCCACTCGAGGTCTTTTGATTCATGGTAAGTCATCTTAAAATGCCAAAAGTGTTTGTTTTAAGCCTCCCAAAACTTAAAACTAGCTATTAATACTCAATGGCTAGACTGTAAATTCAAATAAGATAATTAAGTAATAATTAAGTAATAAGTGTCTTTAAACAAGTAAAACTTACTTGACTGACCATTTTATTTTAAGCAAAAACCACTTAAAGCAAACTTAAACTTAAAATAAGCAATTTTTGGTTACATTTAAGAAAATATATTTTACTTACATTTTTTTTATCGCAGTGAAATCAACATTTTTTAAAGTGCATGTTGCCTACAGTCTGAAATACTGTAAGAAAAAACAGCAAAATGGTGCGTGTGTCAAAGCTTCTCTCGCCAATCAATACCAAAATCAAACTTCATCAGAAGATTCAAAAATAGATTTTCAACAGTCCTCCTAAATATGTCGGCACATTCTGCCGACTTTCTTTAAGAACATTTGATACTCCTGCGGCGCCTACACAAGTTTGCAAACGTCAGCGCCAGGTTCAAATGAAGGTGCCGACTTCCCGGTGAAGTGGGTGTTAATTCACAGTTCAATTTGGGGTGACCTTCTGAATTAACAGTGAGTCATAATCTTTCAGGATTAGGAGTTCCTGGGACATCAGGTTTTGATGTTTTAATGCAGTCTTTATCTTTCTCGCTTACTGTCTCTGGAGATCCCCCCCTCAACATTGCCATTCTCCTTCAGTTTTAATTTTTTAAAGCGCTGAGAAAAGACTCCTCTCCCCACAGTTTAGGGTGATTCTGGTTTTATCATCAACTGCGGATATTCAGATCAACAAAATGTATTATGATCAAACTGAGTATATACTGTCTAAGCATAATATATTGTTATGTCTCCTTCTAATTTAACCAATGTCTGGTGGCTAGTGTCACACAATTTTCAGCACTCTCTTTACTCATATATTATGCATGCCGTGTTGATAATCTAACGATAATCTAATATATATGCAAATTCCCCACAGAGGCAATAAGAATGATGATTCCAGATGTATTTTTAATACATTTCTATGCCCACCAGATTTAAAGTCAAAGTTGGGTGATTGCGTTGAACTTCAAGAAGAAAATTTTTTTAAAAAAACGTATTGAGAAAAATGTATTAATAATTAGTCCGCATAGAAATTCTGTCAGTTTCTCATCTGGACGTGAGGCTGGTGAACCGAGTAGCTGTTAAGTCTCCCTGAGAATGTTAATGCGCTTGCAAAATTGCTTGGAGAATTGTTGATTAATTACCTGGAAGCAATCGAGACGAAATGGAGTGCGCTGCTGCAGACAGCCAAGGCACTGTTGAGTCACGCTGAACTGGTTTTGCTGTTTTAAGAAAGCCAAGAAGTTCTATACAGTACACACGCCCATGTTCCAAACGGGAGTTTTATGCCACAATGGAAAGTGTTGGTTGGAATTCTTCAAAGGTATATGATATTAAAATGATCACTCAGACATATTACCTTATATTTAGTGTGGTTCATTGATCATCAATTTCTCTATAAATTTCACCATTCCACCTGGTTTAATCTACAAACCAAACACACTTTTCGTGCTTATCATGGCACAATGAAAGTCTACGGAAACAAATGGAATTGACTGGTTAGAATTTAGCCAGGGTGACTTACTTCTGTCTCACTTGAGCAAATCATCCAGCCAGCAAAATGAAAATAAAAGCTCCTCAATGAATTGGCGCGGCTTCAAAGTCATTATCTCGTGGAATGGGTCGTTTTTTTGCGAGGCTTCTTGTCAACGGTTTGCCCCGTGCAAGGGATTCTGACATTTTTACTCAGTGTCACTTTGAAAGGTTTTCAATAAAATGTCGCATTTTAACGTGTATAGCTAATACGCTGACGAGAGGCAGTTTTATAAACGATTAGTTTGATGGGTCCCCGCCAGGCGTTTGATTAATGACCAACTTCATCTCGGTGATGCATCCTAATCACTTCTCAAAGCTTTTTGTTTCACCCTTTGCCGCAAATATAAAAGAGAAATAAAATTGTATCTGGTCTATCGGTCATTCTGCAGCGCACGTCCCGTTATTCATCCTCCCGTCCTAATCGGACCTAACAGGCACTCCATAAATAAACATCGGACAATCCTTGGGGATAGGATAGTACTTGCGGGTAACATGAAACAACCTTGACAGCCTCTGAAAGCCAAAAATGACATAGATGGGACGTAATGACGTTTTCGCTGCTTTTAATTGGCGTAACAACCTGTTCACAATTTGACAAAGTACGACTGAATCAATATTATAATATATTTTGCATATTAATATTATAGAGTTAAATATGGTGGGGAGCATGATATTCAATGCTGAGGACTTATAGTTAGTGATGGGAAAATGAAGCTTCAAATTTGCTCCATGAACCATTTGTTGTATTTTTGCGTCCTGTAGATAACACTGTTGGTTTAAATAAAGGATTTGAAAAATGGCAAGTCAGTGTGCTTTCAGCCCAATATTGAACAGAGAGTGCCATCTACTGGAGTCCAAAAATACTACAACCGGTTCATGAAGCAGATTTGAAGCTTCATTCACCCATCACTAGTTATAGTAGTTACACAATGACAATGGTGGGCAGTGCATTTGATACCTTGTCCTTCATCGGAGATTTAACTGATTTAATCTACCTCTTCTGACCGCACCTCTCGTGTTTCACTAGAGAATATTAACGCCTGAAGATGGCTACAGATTTGTTCTGCTTGTTGTTGTAACAAGTTTGGCTTGAACCAACCAATCTGAAGATGGAAAGTCAAATTCGAAACCTGATTGGTTATAGAGACAGAAATTGTCCATTGTTAAAACATTGAGTTTGCATCGCCATGACTCATGATTCTGAAGCCTGTGGGCGGATTAGTTTAATATGGCCGCACATGGTGGCGGACAACTGATTGGATACATATAGTGGAAGCTTGACAGCAAAATGCTGTGAATAATAATGATCATATATGTCAGAAGTGAAGTATGTTTAGGCTAGCTGAGAAGGCCTTGCTGGCCCTGTCCGCCCACCACTATACAAAAAAACACTAAAGCCTACTTCGTTGAATTTTGCATCACATGGGATTTATTTAAGGTGCCGCAACAACCTTCAAATGTAGAGAAAAATCCTTCACAAGGTGTCAAGGTGTATCTATTTAGTATGCCCATCATGGCTCATTTGTTTGAATTCCCTTTGCGGACATGGTTTAAATTGGCCCAAAATGCATGCCTGGAACCAAAAGGGCCAATATCTTGCCAATTTAAATCGTCCTGAACACTTCGATTAGACTGTAAAAATACAATAATTATACATCCCTTCCTTGTTAATAGAACACAATTGCCAGAAGAGTCACACAAAAAGGAAATGGCACACAACATTCATGTCGTCATGGTCAAGTTGTTCTATTCGTTATTGTCCGATTGGCAAGCCTCGTTCAGGGTGTTTTGTTTTTTATTCTGCTGGAAGAAATGGGAAGACAATAAGTCAATTTGAAGAAAGTGCAAGAAGAACAATACCTTAAAATAAATGGTACCCAGTTGCTACATCAGAATACGATTCTCTATTATGGCAAAGTACTATTTATTGTTCATTTTCACACTCAAGTAGGTGAAACAAAACATTTCTTATATTTGTTGGTTTATGTTTAAATATAAAGTGCTTTTGAACAAGGCATGATAAAGTGGCTGAAAACGGAGTACTATTAAATGAGTCTTTAATATGAAAGGGTAACAAAGAAAAAGTTTTTTTGTTGACCGAATACTTTATTGAAAAAAGGAAATTTGCCAAAATATTTATGTATAAACAATTAGCGCTAATGATTAGAAGCAAAGCCTTTTTCCTCAGAAGTATTAGCCTTAACGCTCAATTTTCTATCTTGAAGCTCCTCTGATAATATAGAATACATTTGAAGTGCTACTTTTTAAAATGGTCCTCAGTGGAAAAAAAAAACAAAAGCAAGTTCTTGATCTGTAGAAGCTCTTTCTTTCTAAATCTGAGCTTGCACTTACCCACCGCCCTTTTGTCAATTATTTTCCCTTTGTTAATGTCTTTAAGGGCCGGAACAAACATGCCAACCTTGTTTTTGTGTGTCTGCAACTTCAAATGCAATCTCATTAAAAAGGTCACCGAAAGGAAAGGATGCGTCACCGTCTTGCCGATTAGCTTTTTGACATATCCGCTGACAGCTATTATGCACCGTTGTCATCACATCACCTCACAAACTAAAAATATAACCTCGAAATTATTTGGGTGGATAAATCACAGATCTAACACGGAAAATGTGTAGATTGGCTCCAAGTTCATTAAATTAAATACTCTTGCACATATTTTTTTTAAAGAGAATTCAACTCGTATCTAAAGGCACCACTCCATATTCATACTAGTAGACAGACTGTGAGGATTTAAACTTCCTCCCTGTACAAACTTTTAAGTTGAAGATTCACTCATCTGAAGGAAAATCACAATTGCCTCAAGTTATTTTTAACACTCAGGGTAAACCAGAGGCACCCGATTTTTTTCAGCTGACTAAAGAACTTTTTCTAAAGTGATACTTTAGAGTAGCTTGCCTTTTGCATTTTTCACAAGACAAAAAGAGCAAAACCTTTAAGAGACTCAGAAATAAGTGTGTTAGATTTATTTGAAAAATAAAAACAAAAGGTTTATTTGTTCTCCGCTTGACTATTGTAACCCAAAGTCTTTCCCAAGTTCTTTTGTGATGGGAAATTGACTGACTGTGGGCCCAAACGTAAACACTTCAACATGTAATCGCTCTGGATGTGGCACCTGGTAATTTATTCAGCGGTTTGCTGTTATTTTCCGTACTCGCATAGCCAATCAACTTATTTACTTGACAACTTGACAGCCTGCTCGGGTTCATGATGCATCCAAAAGTTCAATACCGGATTATCCTTAGAAATCCACGGGAAAGATACAAGCCCTCATATCAAGTCATTCAAACAAATGATACTTATTAGAATAGACACATACAGCAGGACAGTCGCTAGTGAGGATATATTTAAAGTATTATGTTGATTTAATAACACCAAAAAAAGATCAGATTTTTCATAGAGCTTTTGTTTGTTGAGGATGCATACCATTCACTGTTTTGTTTTTTGTTTCTTAACGATAAGAAGAATATACAGTAATTACCAGTGTTGGTGTCGGTGCACATCTGGGAAGGGGGCATTAGTTTAGGTTTGGGTGGTTGGCGGTAGTAATGGATGAATGAAACTTCAAATCTGCTTCATGAAGCAGTTGTAGTATTTTTGGACTCCAGTAGATGGCACTCTCTGTTCAACTTTGGGCTGAAAGCTCACTGACTTGCCATTTTGAAATCCTTTATTTAAACCAACAGTGTCTACAGGACTCAAAACTACAACAAATGGTTCATGAAGCAAATTTGAAGCTTCATTTTCCCATCACTAGTTGGCGGGGTGGACGACACACAAGTGATATAAACATGTATGCCAAAGCAGGCACTGGCTCAGTTATATATATGGCTCAACTTTAGGAAATTTGAGGAGGTGAGTCTTTCCACTCACTTGTGCAATTTCAGGTGATGTCTCTCATACGTCAGCTGGACCAGCTGGGTCTTTTATTTAAGACTGAAAACTCATCTCTCTGAGTCGACAATGATTTCTGGCATGTTGCCGTGGCGGCACCAATTACGCCAAACCCCCCCCCCAAAAAACTATTAAATGTATCTACAGTTGAATAAATGAATCAACTTGGCCAACATTTGCAAAAATACATTTAAAGTGATTTTAAAAGCCCCCGATTTTGTTTGGGGAGAGTTTGAGTACGGTTAATAGTGCCGAACGTTATCCCTCCCTTACAAACAAATACACGGTAAGCAGTATAGATGTGAGCCGGGATGATCCCTGACAGGGAATCTATGTTGTCTGCACAGCAAACATGCAGCTTAAGACTCTATTTTGGAAACAATATCACAACATCCCTTCTCTTTTCAGCAAATCCCATCCCGCTCGCTTTTGTTCCTCATCTTTGCAAAACAGCCAATTAGCCAAAACCACATCATGGCTGCCTGTCTGTCAATACGATAAAATATGTTGAAAAGCATCTTCAAAAAGATCTGTGCACCTGAGATATGTCAATAGTGGACTCATTCATTTACAGAAAAGCAGGAATAACTCATGTTATGATTTGTATGAAAGTTCCATCTTTGATGCTGATAAGTGGATGTAATTATTTGCCCATCAAAAATGGAACGACAGTAGATCAGATTTTATGCTCCAGATAAGCTCCTTAAGAGGACAATTAGATGATGATGGTATCTTGAAAGTTTGAAAGAGTTTAGAGGAAAAATATTTTAAAAAAATAGTACCACATAAAAAAACCTTATCAAGGTTTGTAAACACACCAAAAACTTTACAGAAAAATTACCCATAACTTAAAAAAAATGCAATATGTTTAATACTGCATACTGCTTTGTCGAATTGTCTAAAAGCAAAAAAGCTTGATTATTTTTCTTCCAAGTAATCCTGCACACTGACAACTTAATCCATAGTCACATAAACATGACCTTTCACCAAAAGCAGAGGAATGGTTGCAGAGAGGGAAAAAAATGTAGGAATTGGAAATGTGAATCGCGATATATGCTCAAAAAGGCTGGATTAATTTTTTTCATCTTTTTTTTTTTTATTGCATGCAAGTCACATTTTAAATCTTAATAGCCTCACTTGTTAGCATTATCGTAACCTTGACAACCGCAACCAGCCGTCAACTTCTAGGGGTCACCTTGTGCGGGAAGCGAAGAAAGGTGAGGAGATTGTTGTTCTTCGTCTGCCGGTGACGAGTGAAGCTGTCGTTCTCCCCGAGTGCATCTGCACGTCTCGGGCCATTCGTATTTGTTTGGCCACCTGCGTCGCCAACCATCTGGAAGAGGCTCTCTCTCGACACCTGCAATGGAACATTTAGCAGCATTGGGAAAGTCTTGCGGCACACTTTATCTGGAACATTCTCTCAAATATTGGCCCTCCCTCTAATAGATGTGCCTCCAAAGAGTTGCTTCCCTTTTACCATCAGGCAACAAAAGCTAAGACTGTAAATTGCTCAGTAAAAATATTTATTTTGCTAGCATGTTGCCAACCAATACAGCAGCACTGAAGTACTGAACACAGTGACAAATAAAAACTACAACCATAATATTAAACAATGTTAATGTCCGTTTTGGGTTAGGCCTGAATTCAATTTCTGGACTTTTAAGATGTACTTCACTTAGGACAAATACCTTCCTCAATTCCAATTCACGATTAAATCACTGATTAATCTGTTTTACTTTGTGATTCATCGTTGAAACAGATTTAAAATAATAATAATAATTTCCATCACTTTTTTCAAAAAACAGGACATTATTTCAGATTGACAGTGCAGAATGCACAAACAAAATGATTAAGATTCAATTAGTGGTTTGGTCCTGTACTGTCAAAAAAGGTAAAACTGGGAATTTGCGAATGTCTTATTTTCAATTAAAAATATTAATCAATGTATTTATTTTTGAATAATCAATCAAAGATACATCTTCTTTTCGTGCTGATTCAGCTCTAGCACACCTTTTTATAAAACAATAATAATAACAAAAATAACAACAAACACATGTAATTTTGTAATATTTATGAATCAATGGTTAGGTCCGGATTTCTTCTTAACTATAAAATTACAACACATGGTTTTGTGCAAGTTTTTGCCAGTCAGAAATTCAAATATCTCAAGAACCTGATGTGCTCACCAAAAAGTAGACGTTTTTTTTCCATGCCAACTGCGATCTGTGATTAAAATTTGCTGTATATACAGAAATCAAAGAATATTTATTATTTGAGAGGCAATATTAAATTAATATCGCCAAGCAATTAATCGATTATAAAATAGTTGTTGATTTATTTGCTGATTGATTAATTGCTGCACTTCTACTTCAAATAGACACCCAACCAACCTTTCATGATTACGACAAAAAAAAGAGTAGGCACTGTTTTTATGCTCCTTGCAACCGTTGTGACTAACGTAACAGATAATGGATGGATGGATGTTTTCCGTATCCGAATCATTAACCACGTCATATTGTTTTCATTTCAGAAAAATGCAATGCACGAATAAAGACCTCATCCCACACTTTTCCAGCTGTGTAAATACTGTACGGTCTGCTTAAAAGTTGCATTGATTTGAAATAGTTGCGAAGTGGTTTGGTGAGCTTGTTGGTGACTTGAGTGTTCCACTAATTGGCCCTCCTGTCTTGAGTCAGCATTTCATTAAATCGGCTTGAAAGATTTGCAACACCAGCTGGCTTGTTGCCAAAAAATTGTAACTAATGGATGTCATCCTCATCCCCTGACAAAAGGCTTATTTTCTCTCTCCTCGCAACGGCGGTGGGAATCAGATGCGGCTTTGAAGCGGAGGGTGGCGTAAAAGCACCAGCGAGCTGTTAATGAACAGCGTCGACAGTGAGGAGTGCCGTGTTTTTTTGTTCCACTGCTTGCTTGTTTTGTTGGTGGAGAGTCTGCAGGGATACGCGAGATGTGAGGTGTTTTGAAGTCGAGTCATTTATTTCGAGGCTGTCGGTTTCCTCTCCTCCCATCGCTCTCCCCCGGTCCACTTTTTGTCTTGGGAGGCGAGCCTGCCTCACAGCTCCCGAGCATTTATTTTGCGCCTTGGAATATTTGAGGCTTTTCTTGTATGCTTTGCGTGCATCTTCAAATGCAAAATTTTACAGAGGTTCTCCGTGCTTTTTTCTCACGCCTGGCCCTTTGTAAATAGGGTTCATCTTTTCCAAGACTTTGCAAAAATGCATCGATTGTGGCGAGAGAGTCGGCATTTTACTGTGTAAAGTATGGTTTTATAAAGTGTCAGACACCGAGCCCTACCCCTTTACCCCAAAATTGATTTGTATGGTTCTATTCCCGGATTATTTTTTTTCCCTTCTCTTTACCATCGGAACATAAAATCAATTCATTTTGTCCAGCACAAACTTGTTTTTCTATATTTTTCTCATGCTTCTGCTTGATTCCAAGATCTCTTTTTGATCAACTGTGCTGGCCCTTTTCTATCAACAGCGAGATTTATCATAAGGTCGCTACAGTACTTTTTCCATGAATTTGGTTTACTTCGAAGTGGAAATGCTGATATTATATTCTTTGGAGAAAAACAGAATCCATATGTGTTAAAAATAAACACCTATGTTGGAAGGCAAATTGATGATTCTTAAGTCAAAAGAATACTTAAAAATTCCACCCAGTTTTGATAAACCAGTTTTTACGCCTGCACTCACATTAATCTTCTTGGGAACCATCATTGTTCTCTAATTTACAGATTAGCAACCTTTCAAAGAACGCCTTTGTCCTAGAGACATTAAAAGCCTAAGCCTCACTTTGTATCAGATGGATTCAGAGAGCGTTTGGGTATCTTACCAGAAAAGTGCTATCCTGCTTCTGTTCAAGTTTTGACTGGCAAAAATCCTGTTTCAGAATTTGGAAACACAAGCAGAGAGAGCACTTAAGCGGCAAAGTAAAAGTCTTTAAAGGGGAAGTCAATGTCATATTCAGTGAGTGAATGTGTTTTTTCAGTCCCGATAGGCCGGGTGGATGGGCGGAGCCTCCAGTGCACACCTGCTTGAAATTCCAGACAGCTGGATAGAAAGGTGATGGCGAAGTGGAAGCTAGTGGTTGGAATATTGTTGCTGTTTGTCTGGTTCTTTAATAGTTTGTGTGTTTCTTTCTTCCGTCATGTAACTGAGTCTCATGTAAGCGTTTTTTTGTAATTCCTGTCCTGGTTACATTAGTTTGTCCTTTCTTGTGCAGTTAGGACTTATTTTTGTTTGTTATAGTTCCCTGTCTTTCTCCCAATCGGCCTGCTGTTGTTATTATTTTAGTTACTTTGCATTTATTCCTTGCTCACGTTCACAGGCTCCATTGGTTCAATAAAGTATTGCTCAAGTTTGTGTTCAGCTCTGCTTTGAGTTTTGACGTTTTGGGCATGCGGTCGTGTCAGTCAACCCCTAGAAAAGGTTCACCAATCACAGCAAGCTTTTTGTTCCAACACTGAGCCTTGAGCAACTGTGATATAATTTTGAGTCAACAGTATGTGATGCGATGGATATAAATGGGTGGATTATACTGCTTAACTCATATTCCACACACGCAATATCAATCACAATGCCATGTTTCGACTAGTGGGCTGCATCGAACATATTCTTAAGAAATTTCTTGGGTTGACTTCCACTTTAATATCCCAACAAGCCCGAAAATGGTAGATAGAAATGGTTTCAGCTGTTTACATTAAAGTTCACTTTTTCCCTTGAAGGACTCCACCTAGGTCACTGGAAGGAAGGAATTAGTTCGGGAACCTATAATGGGCTGTCTCCTGCTAAAGTGTTGCTATCACAGGAGACGCATGTAATAGCATGTTGAAGTATAAATTGCTCAAGTGAGGTCCCATTAGATTCCTATCAGGAGCCCATTTCCATTAGTTCTAAGGTGCATTGATCGCATCCAGGCAAGTATGTTGGATCAGCGCTTCCAATGAGTCAGCAGCAGCGTGTGTGTCTCGTGAGTGTATAAGCGTGTTTGGAGGTGCGTGACTTTTGTCAGGCGGCTGTAGTTTAGATAAGCTCATAATTGGTTAATTGATTGCATTTTAATCGCGGGCTTCATGTGCTGCAAAGACTTGGTATGAATGGAAGACTGTATATATATATATATATATATATATATATATATATATATATATTAATTGTAATTAATCACATTTTTCAGATATTTACTTGAATAATATCTTGGAATTGATGCAAAATCACCAAATATGAAGTATATTTCATTCAAAGACTGTTCTAATAGTTTTATTGGATTCTTGAATACGATCTAAATGGAGACATCTTTGCAGACATTTATTTTCTAAACATTTCTCAAAACTGCCCACAAGCGCACAAGCTTGGCTTGCTAGTGAGAAGATTTAGCAGTAGCTCCCAATGAAAGAGATTAAAGTGACCCAACGGGAGGCGTGGTCTGAAGGATGGCTGAGGAATATACGTTACATGTTAAAACACGGTGTTATAAGCAAGTTGTTTACTGCCATTGATGACGAAAGATGTCAAGCATCCATTTTTTTTTTTCACTCGGCTGGTAGTGAATGAGTTAACAGCACAGGCAGAATCTTCATGGAGAAGCAGATTAGATGTTTTTATACTGTAGCGTCACACCTTACAAACTGTGCACATAGCCACAACAGTCTAATCTTTGAAACATGCTAAGCGGAGGTAATACATATCTACTATAGTTGTAGCCAGGTGTGTTTATAGTTGAGGCTAACCACATGATCCATCCATGAGAGCTTTTCTAGACGGTTGACCTGTTTTGATGAGATTTAAAGTGAAGCTGGAAAGTGTTTTGACACGTTGCCCATTTTGCATCCCTGACAGTGGCGCACACACGCACACACCTGAAGGGTGGTTTGTCCTTTCCCGCTGCGCCATGATTCATTTCAAGCGCTTGCATGTGCGCATTCTGGATGTTTACATACGTCTGTCTGCACGCGAGCAGCGATGTACACGTCACTAGACGGACCGCAGCCTGTGGCCAGAGCCAAATGAAGTCTCCTCACCTGTTTGTAGCCTTTGAGGAAGACCGTGTGTGTCACAGTCCCCGGGGCCGATGCCACACGTATTTAAGGCCACTGCAACAATCATCAGACCCAACGTGGCCCGGCCAGACGTAAGAACCTCCGCTTTCTGTCCCGAAATGGATTCATCATGAATATTTCAGGAAGCGACACTTGAAGTGTGCAGCAGGGTAAAGTTCATGATTTGAACTCACAGCTTATGTAAATTGTTTGATAGCTGTGCAGTTTTTTTTTAAGATTAAGAGTTGTTGGACTTAGTTTTCCACACTTATTCTGGCGTGGGTCAACGTCAGTGTGATTTTTTTTTTCATGTTATAGCGTCATGTGAAACTGGAAACATTGTACATTAGTCCCAATCTATGTTCTGTTTTTAAAACTGGAAACTTAAACTTCACTTTGCGAAGATATGGAGATTTTATTGAGAGCAGAACACAGTACAGTTTTATTTGGAGTTCATTTCGTCTGTAGCGGAGAGTTTTTTTCTAATAAGATGTATCATAATGCAAGATTTATGATACATAAAGAGTTGTAAAGTTAATTGGAGGAGACCTAGTGGGATACAATCAAATGGTCTCCATCTAATTCTGGGTTTCTGAATGGATTGAAAAATGCAGTAAGGGTCAACATCTGGATCAAATCGTTTTGTCTTATTTTCACCAGAACAGACATCTAAATGTGATCAGATGAGATGGTTAAAATCAGCATTATTATCACTGCACTATATATATATATATATATATATATATATATATATATATATATATATATATATATATATATATATATAAATTGTAGACACACATATCATGTCACAATCACATACTGCATGGATGGCAACTTTCATGAGTGGCACACATACCCTGCAGACAGAACTGTTTGGTAGACTTCATTTCAACATGGGCAGGTGAAAATCACGTTCATAAATATTCCATTACGTAGAGGAATGTTCCGATTGAAAAATGTTCCCTCACAACGTTTGGCCGTAGGGGACTGACGAGGAAAACAGACGTCCATTGTGAACCTGACCTTCGCAACAATCATTTTTAAAGATTCGTTTCTTAGACGGGCATCCCGCTGTGTAAGCAATCGTTCTTCAACTTGATTGTGTGATGCTGATTAATTATTGATTAATCATGACTTTAACCAAATGAGGCAGAACGGCGAGACACGGCTGCAACCCTCAACGGCTTTGTTATTTGTGTATTTTCTTTTTTAAAAATAATTCAAGTAATGATTGCATAAAACATTAATTTGTGAATACATTAAAGATAATTATTGAATGAGTTAATTAACTAGCCCCGTGCATTTATGACACAACCAAGCATCTTTCAGTTCAATATTGCTTTTGACATAATGCAAAGGTATGAAAGACCCAGTTGGTCGGAAACTTTTATTTTTTTTCCTTGACAATAATGATCTTCTCTGAGACTTACTCCGGCATTCTACTCTCCTTCCAAGGAGAAGTCACAGAACTATGGATAAGGGGAATACATGACCTTATTTCCATGTGTCACAGTGATTATAACAGCTTTCGACACTACAGGCAAGGATCTGACGGTTTTAAAAATATTCACATTTCACCTCCACGTTTACTTTGGTCCTTGGAAGTGAAGATAGTACGGCTGTAGAAGAGAGAAACACTTTCAAATTAATTCATTCTAGAGTTTAGATAAAGCCTCAATACTCTGGAAATTTTCTTTCCCCTTCGCATTTCTTGTCTCTCTCACATGTAGCTTTCTAATATGCTGTAGTGATGGGTGAATGAAGCTTCAAATGTGCTTCATGAACCAGTTGTAGTATTTTTGGACTCAAATAGATGCCACTCTCTGTTCAACATTTGGCTGAAAGCACACTGACTTGCCATTTTTAAAATCCTTTATTTAAACCAACAGTGCCATCTAGAGGACTCAAAAATACAACAAATGGTTCATGAAGCAAATTTGAAGCTTCATTTTCCCATCACTATGTATAACTATATTGTCGAACCACACAAAAGCATTTTGTTATGGTAAAGCTCTTTCAAAAATTAACCAAATTGGGCAAAAGTGATTTAGTGGAAGTCCATTACGTTATGACACTTTTCTACCAGGATGGGAAACAACTGCTGAAAGCCTGCGAGATGATGCTGGAAAGTGTGCAGCATCATCAGCACCGGAGATGGGCATTCCATCCCAGTGAGGTGGTGGGTGGACTGGTGAAAAGTAAGGACGGAAGACGAAGGATGGAGGACATACTGGCAAAGTACGATAAAGTGCCCCCCTCTGATCAGCACTATGAGCCAAATACAAGACGGCAATTAACAAACTGCTTCAGTACCGATATTCCTGCCACATGCCGCTTATTATTTTATACGCTTCACTCGCACGACATTAAGCTCAATTGTCTAATTACTTTTCAATGAGGTGTATTAATATAGACGTTTTTTGGGTTTGTTTCCCTTTAGTCAGGTGAACAGCGGTGGGAGGCAACGAGCCAAATATGTCACTCTCATGACAGCCGAGTCTCAAAGCAGACACTCACACGTGCAGCAGAAAATCAAAGTAGGTAGTAAACGACTATTCCCAGGTGTGTAAACTAGGCGAGCCAATAGGTGAAGAGGTGGCTAACGCAGGCCAAGTTATCAATCCACTAAACAATCATTAAGCTGACATGCAGTGACGGAGATAAACATGTTGCTTTGCTGCAAAAGGCCTTCATTAGACTTTTCGTGTTGCTGTGCTCATTGAAGCTCAGGGATCTCTGCAAAGATTGATTGCGGCGGACCACAGATCAGGGAGGAGACCTCCCCCACACTCTGCCTCTGGTCCAAACTCAATAGTGCTTTGCTAGAGAGGGGCTTAGGGACCCCCAGTCTTCGCAGAGGCAATATCACCTGATAAATTGCCTTCTCTGGCAGGATTACACAACGGGTGGTTCCCCATGGTCTTCCCCGTGAGATTTAGGGTTTCAGCAGTGTGGGAAGATATTACAAGTGGGTCCATTTGTTATTAAAATGGACAAGCAATGATGGACTTAAATCATGTCGTATACAGGGCATTCCATCATATTGAGCTTTTAAAACAATCATCCTATTTTGAACAGCTAAAAGCAACTGAATCCATCGAGAGTTGTCATCGTGTTCTCAGGCCTGAGCTGAATGTCGATGAACAGGGAAAAGGAATTTTGAGTGGTTTGCAGTGGAAGATATATCTTATCCTTTTAATGTTTTGCCTTTAAGACATCACTTATGGCTTCTAGTTGTCTTTCCCTTGAAATGTGAAAAACCTTTGATTCAAAATTTCTATGGCTATCTATCTACGTGTTTTTGTCGACTTTATGATACATGCTTCAATTTTAATGCGATTTGTTTTTACTTTATTTGTCTTAGTTTTAGCTAAATAGCAGCAGCAGATATGCTCTTGCCCACACAATAACTAAATCACTTTTACAATCAGGCAGGTCACTCATCTCTAGCTCAAGTAGCGGCGACCACGTCACTCTCCAACGAGGTGGATGCTCTCGGGGAATCTGCTAACCAGCTGCCGCCATTTTAACAGCTTGCTTCTTGTATAGTATCATTTTTGTACGGAACCACATCCATTGCATGATTCACCAATAAATCGAGATCCTATTTGGATTTCTTAGCTTTAAGGAAATGTTTTCAACTGCCACACTTTGGTGTCCTTTACCTGTCCCACGTTATGGTAACTACGTTTAAGTGAGTATTTAATTTCAAACACATGCACAAATATCTATCAGTTATATATGAAATAATGAGTTACTCCCATGGAAGTTTATTGTTTTATCTTATTTGATAACCTAAATTAGTTTATTGTGTTTTGGAAGTAGAAGGTGAGTTCTTTGTAGGATTAGTACTCGGAAACATTGTTCAATCAATCATTGTATTTCACAAGTTACCGCCTCACTTCCTCTCTGTTCCTCACACTGGGCTACCTTCAAATAAACCCATTGTTGCATGTCTGTTCTTTCATGGCTCAAAAGTTGCGGGCATCATCCCAAGCACGGGTAAGAGGTGACATTGCTCTACAAAAACGATTCTGACAGATGGCGGCTGACACAAAAAGTAAGGGAAATGGCCAAGGACCATGAAAAATAAGAAAAGCAAATGGGACGAGTTGGTGGTAGGCTAATGTAAGTGCGAAGCAATTAGTAGGTGCACAATCCAAAAATGTCTTCATTTAAATTAAGTTTGTGCTAGTTACTTTAATTGCAATTTCATCTCTGCCAAAACATGGTCCCACAACTGAAAGTGGTCCAATTTAATAAGTTGTGGATTGTCTAAGTGCCCAGTGGGTACAATCTACCATACGTCCATCATAAAAGTAACACTAACATAGTGCTCCACTGCATCACCCGACAATCACGGCAACAATGTAACACTTTTCCCAAAAGCTTGCTCGCTCTCCATTTATCATCACATTCATGTAAAAGCAACAGGCCTGTACAAAGGTTACAACGAACGAATGGATACTGGAGCTAGTCACCTACGCTTGCAAATGCTACAGAGTAATTCCACTTAATAGCTGAAACAAAATGTGCTATTATTCTAACATTATGTAAGGTAAAGCAAGCACTAGAATGATTATTTTATTTCTCCCAGTGAATTGGAATGTCTCCTAAAACATTTCTGACATTAATAAACAGCATACCATTCTTTAGTTTATAATACATTACTTACTCATGACTGAGCAGTATGTGCTAATTTGCTAATACAGCTTTTATCCAGCATATAATTGGCTTGGTTTTTGAGTTTGTCATCAAAAAAAAATTCTAAGCAAGAATATGTTCTATGCAGCCCTGCTCGTCGAAGAACGGCATTCTGATTAATATTGCGTTTGTGGAATATGAGTTGCTGTAAGCAGTAAAATCCACCCGTTTTTTGTACAGCTCAGGGGACGGCCATTTTGTCACTCGTTGTCGTCTGAAAATGACAAAAGTGTTCTTCAGAGCTCAGCTAACGACCAATCATAGCCAAGCTTCAGAAAACAGGTGACCAATGATTGGATGTTATGCGAACCCTGAGCAACTGTGATGTTGTCGACAATAAATAGCAAAATTGCCAACGCTGAGATGGCTAAAATCGGGTGGAGTTTATTGCTTAACTCATATTCCACAAACGCAACATTAAAGGAACGCTTAGATGAGCTTAACATTGGCACTTATAAAATAGGTTTGCATGTAAAAATTACAAAAAAAAATCACCCAACTAAAAGACTCTTTTTTTGGGTTTGGATTTCTGACAAATTGCCCGCTTCGGGAGCGTCAATGTTGGTTGTGTGACTTTGAAAACATCCAGCATGCCCGCGTACGACCAAAGTGAGGATATGCTGTGCAGAGATGGATGGATGGATGGACAGGCTGAAAATTTCAGAGGACAAAAGTTCCAGCCAGGAGGCCGACTCCACAGTTGAGTGTGGCCGCATTGGAACATATCATTTCGGCTGTTACGTTTCAAATTAGACGGCGTGCTGTATGTTCCTCATTAAAAGTAGGCTTTTTTTCAAGTCACTTATTTCCCAATTTCTCCAAAATAAAGAGATAAAAAAGAAAATGCTAACTAATTTCAGTTTCTTGATCAAAAAATATATAAATTAAGCTTGTTCGTGAAAAATGGGCCATCTTGGCTAATCCCTTCAATCAGAACGCTGTGTTTAGTAGACCAGTGACAGCAAATAGAACAGTTTAGTGCAAATTATTTTTTGGGGTTCCCCTTTAACAAAAATCTTTAATTGTATCATTGCATTACAGCATCAGGAGACCACAGTTGGTCTTCATCTACCGCCTGAATCCAGTCATTCTGACTGATTTCTTCTCAAGGGCTTGGCACGAAAGCCTGCAGTCGATCCCCTCGGAATTTCGAAGGTGTCAAAGCCTACACTCCGTCTGAAATAATTAGCCCTTTCATTAGCATTGAGGAGCATGACCCTATTCGTTACCTGCTCAGGGCCTCTGTAATTGGCGGCAGCGCTGTCACCAGCTCATGTCCCCTGACACCAGTCACAGAGATGTCCATGATAGGTCGAGACGACGACGACTCCGCCGTCAGGCTGCTTTGTCGATCCTGCATTTGAATGTTTTCACTGCACTGTCACTGAGAACTAAAGCCAAGTGATGAATGGTGGCAATGTGTTGAAATGACACCAATATACATTATTGGTTGTGTTTTAGCAGTATCGTAAATTGACATTTTAAGGTTCGTGAAACTTTGCTATAGGGTTACTTTGTCTAGTTGGTGCAGGTAATGGTCTGTTGTTAACTGAAACATTTATTGTGGAAGGCTTTACATTTAGAAAATAGTAATAAAATCTGTCAAGATCCGTTGAACAAGCAGCAACCGATCTCCTGTGCCGATCATTTCTTCCTGCATTTACACGACTATTATCTGTTGACACGCCTGCCAAACCGGGGCCTGTTAAACTTCCATCCGTGATACTCTCAAGACATTGACAAATAAAAGGAGAACTCTGTGAAGAACTTTTGGAAACTTTTCACAGGTGTCGAAAATAGCAGTAGCAGCAGCATCTCCATGCAGCCATTGTTTTTTTTTTTTTTTGGCAAGGAGCTCATTCATGAGCTCAATTAACAATACGTTTGCTGAAAATAACAATGATGACGGGATTTTTGGATAAATTGCCTTTTTAAATGAGAATATTTGCAATGCAGACAGTCTGACGCTCTTTGGATGTGATCTAATTAAACCGAACAAATAATGTTTGGGAGCTTTCATAGCCACTTCCAAATGCGTAATAGTGCCACCTAATTAGTTAAAGAAACCTTTTGGCTGAGGACTTGTTGGAAAGAGACTGAAAATATGTGTGCACTGCCTGGCTCCAGCGCAGCCATTATTCAATAGAATAGAATAAAAGTTTCCGTGAATTTGCATGTGTTGGTCTTTTTTTTTGGGGGGGTGGTGGTTGGAACGGTATGAGTCTGGTTTGCCAAGATAAGAAGAGGTCACTCTTGCCAATTCTTAGCAGCAAAGGATCAATAGGGATGCAGGACGCTTTGAGTTGTTCCTCTCGCTAATAAAGGCTCTTTTAATTGGGATTTGTTCCCCACGGCACTTTAAGCCACTAAAAAGACTCTTTTTGACACACAATGTAATCATTCACCTTCCGGAAATGGATCAAAGAAGCCACAACCCCATCTGTCAATTAACCTTTATGACGTTGAGAAAGTTTTTTTTTTTTTCGTAAATACCTTTACAATCCTTGAACAGCTTTTACAACCTGTAAATATCTATCAAACTCAAACTCTGAAGAACCCTGGAGATGTCAAAAAGAATAACGATATACATTAATGCAGCATTTTTTTTTTTACTGTAAATTACAGTCGCACGTAATTTGAGTCAAAATTGCTAAGGTCATACTTAACATGATTAATCTAGGTAAAAATAAAAAAATAAAAATCCATCGCATGTCAATGATGTGCCAAAAATTTGAGGAGTACTAAAAATGGCGAACATTTATTTGATCGCCGGATTACATTTCTTCATGGATTTAGAAAAGCTTTTGAAGGACTTTATAAAAACTGAAACCGCCCCAGACTGGGAAACGGTTCCTTACCTCCCATCTACGAGTAGCCCTCGTGTTGCGTTTTTTTTTCTCATAAAAACAACTACATCAAGGACATTCTTCTGCCTGCAGGGAGCTCTTCGACATTCCTCTGAACTCTGTCAACCATTACTTGTACAGCATCCTAGCCCGTTCTTTCCGTGTAAGCTCGCATGTTTCCAGTTGCAAGGGGTGAGTCTCTAGGCCAGCACAGATTGGCTGAAAAAAGAAGAAAAAAGAAAAAAACGCCTTGTCAATAATTCAGTATTAGGCTTTGACAACAAGTAAAATCAATGCGCATTCATGGTTTGTTACATTAAAGAGCCTTCTGCAGTTTGGCCGCTCAGTGATATGGCTTTTGGGAACAACGTAACACAAACTTACATGTAGCTTCTCTAAGTGGTGTAATGTGTAGAGGGAACAAAATGCGGCACACAACAAAGCATATAACTTACCACCCGTTATGGCAAACCATTTTAGTTCTTTTTATAATGGACGTTTGGCTGTTTTTTGACACTGTTACAACTTTGATTTGGTTGATTTTTAAAACTAAATTTGTGGCAATATTTGGGATTGTTAGTTTCGGAGTTTGATTTTAAGGTAGCATATCTTCATCATCACTACCCTGAGCTTGATTTATCTTAGAAACAAGGGATACTATGTCCACCAATAGTGAGCGGTCTTCAAGGCCTTCTCTGCTGGCCTAAAATAATCATGAAATCATGATCATATTCTTCACATTGATGTCATATTATATCCTAGTGTTTAATTTTTAGGTGAGAGTTTTTATCCAATCAGAATTCTGCTACCTCGTGTTGCAAGGCAGGTTTCACAATACGAGTAGCACGCACTATTCGTCAGAGGCCTTCAGATACAATTGTGCGGGTGTCTGTTCTGCCAATGGGCTTTCAGATTTGATGGACAGTTGCGATAGTCAATCAGATCACGAGTTGGTTACAGAAAGGCCTTCTCACTGGCCTTACGTTGAAGATGATGAACGCAATTTGTGATTGGATATTCATTTGTGAGGGCGCAGTGCTATGCGGAATCAACACACCCGGAAGTCGTAACTAGTGACCGTTCGAAAATCTAAAATATATACTTGCTTTTTCAAATCACAATGGCCGAAGGAGGGAAAAGTGTGGATTTAATTGCAGATAAACTTGCGAGGCCATTTCAAGACGGACCTTTCAAGAGAAGCCAGGTTGGTCAACACTCACTCAGTACTGTGTAAGTGTGTTTCTGTATATTATTTGTCCAGCCGTGGTGTCATAAATGATATCATAAATCAATATGAGGGCGATTCATTGAAGTCGGACTAAGTAGGACTTCACTGAAGGCCTACGTTTGAAATGCACACCCCGCCACTGATGCCCACTATTGCAAAAGCTCACCATTGATTAAGGTGCATTTGGTCATTTTACGATTATTGGATCCTATTCTGCACTGGGACAAGAGTAAAAGGGATGAAGGGGAGAAAATGGCTAATTGGGAGTACAAGAGTTTGATAAAACAGTACAGTTGATGAGGTGAAGAAGGGAAAGGAGTCAGATGGATGGATAAAAAAAACAAAGCGGACACACCATGTACAAAGAGAGACCTTGTTGTGTGACTGTTAGCTTGGCACAATCACCATTCGGTTTCTTTGGGTTTTACGTTGCTGCGGCAAATGACAAAACCAAACACAGCAGCTGAGCACACATGCGCACTTTTTCCACATCTGCTGGATGAAGTAAAGCTGACAGCTCAGTGAACAGCAGCACTCCATGCTCGTTGGTTTTACCTTGAGGCTATGGCAGGTGGTGTGCGATTGTGTGTGTCTATACGCTAGTTAACAAGGTTCATACACTTATTTTTCTGTGCAAACTTTAAAAGTTATGACGTCAAGTGTTTTTTTTTCCTGCTTAAATAGCTATATAAAGTCAATGATAACATCATACCTTTCAGGGTCTAATTGAGCTTCACTTTAAGGTTTCAATATGAGGATAGGTTGAGAGGCGTTGTATTAAAGCCACACATTGTTTTTGCTGAAACGTTGGCCTAACTAATAGCTTTCCTAGCAGGGGTAACTCGATTTATAATAAGAGCAAAAAATTGCAATCTCAAGGCTCATTTATGCTCCCTGGATGCTAAAAAAAAACGAAAGAAATAAAACATCATTTGGTTATCCTCAAAACAGAATTTCCCATTGAGGTCTCTTACATTTGGAATAACTACTTCCAGGGCAGTAGGCTTGTCTGCATGATTTTCTCGAGCTACTCTGGCTTCCTCCCACATTCCAAACACATGCATGTTTGGTTAATTTCAGCAAACAAGTTTTGAATCTGTGTATAATTGGTGGTTTGTCTGTTTGTCATGCCACTGATGGATAACCAATCCAGAGTATAACCTGCCTCACACCCACTCACCCGAGGAAGGTCTTATAAGGTCAAGCACGGCATAGAACGGATGGTTCCAGAGTCCAAACGGTCAAGCTAGCTAGCCCACTAGCATGAGATGCTAGTCTAACTCTTCCGCACATTGCTTATTCTCTCTCTGTGTAGAATAATTGTTTTTCACTTTCTATGGTACAAATCAGTTGGTTTGGGTATTTTCTGTCTCGAAATTGTAATTAGGTCCATTACATTGAAACCTCACTGGCTGACTTGACAAGATCTGACTGCTTTCCCACTACACTTTAATAAAGCAACAGGTTGACTTGTTTCCACCATATTTTGGTTACTTTGTGTATGGCAGACTACACTCACGTTCACTTCAAATAGACTAAAAGCCAAACAACCTCATTATGTGATGCTTAATCCATATGATGTGCCCTGTAAAAGACGCAGCCTAGAGAAGACTGTAGACTTTTACTATTCTATGCTAATGCAATTGTCAAGTTACAAAAATTTGTAAGAAAGCACGTACAGGCCATAAACATGGCTACAATTTGCCGTGCTTTCTTGTGCATCTTCATACGCCGCTGCATTGCAGGCTCTTAGTAAACTTCTCGTCAACTGAGAAAACCCTGTCGTTTTTAAAAAAGTTCAAATTTAGGGGCTCAATGAAACGCAAGTGAAATTTAATTTCGGTTAAAACTCCAGCGAGATGTTAGATACATATGAGAGAGAAAGACAGAGAGAGAGAGAGAGAGAGAGAGAGAGAGAGAGAGAAAATACATTATTCTGCAGAACATTAAAATGGAGCTTGAGTCAGGCTATACCTGAGGGTGCGAACGCCACCATTACTGAAACATCCCTCAGGGAGGGAAAAGAACCAAAGGGGTGAAAGGCATAGAGTTGTGCAGTGACTGATACATGATTGTCTGCAAAATTAGGAATTGGCATGACAAGCAAGCGAGCACGCTCAGTCAACATCCTCCATCTATCAGCGGGATTATGCCATCCTCTCTTACATAATGTTGGATGTAATATTCATTTGGGTTGTTTCAAGCAGTGCAAATAGGAGCTGAAGTCGAATGCTTTTTCGCTTTGTGCATGACAAAACATGCTTTAACAGCTGGCTCATTTCATTTTCATCAAACTTGTTTTTGGCTTAGTTGTCTCCCGCCTGTTTTTTTTTTTTTTTTTGCTCTTTCATTCTACCATTGTTCACTAATCACCATCGTTTACAGAAAGACAGTATGTCTGGCTGGAAGTGGTCACAGCTTTATTTTTTTTCCTCCACTCATATCAGTTTACGCCTGAGTGGTTTTAGATAGTTGGAATGGATATAAACTCCCTGCTTATAATGAGGATAGGGATGTTCTTCAGATTGACCAATTAGATTTTTTTTTTTTCGATTTGGTGCAGTTGGTTGTTGTTTGTTGTGTTCCAGATGGCTCAATAATAAATTCGAACCAATTGACAGGATTCTCAAGTGACTTATTTTTTAACGATTGGGGAATCTGTGAATATTCTGAATTTGTTTTAGTAACGCACTGATTAGATGAATTCGGCCCAGAGGTATTCATTGCGTAGAGGTCGCTGAATCTCCAATATTGACATTAGGCTACTATTATTTAGACGGCAACCTAGCTGGAAATCAATGGTTCCTCCTCTCTGGTTAGTTCTTCCAGACATTATTAATCAACAACCAATTCACTACGATTCACAATGTTCAATTATGTCCAGCAATGATATTAAACAAAACAGTAACTAGAGTCAAAAGAGGTCCGCATGGAAAAAAACCCATTTTATTTTAGATGAAACTGAACAAAAGCATTACAATATTATATGTCTTTGAAAAACCACGGTATTTAGAAAATAAAACATTAACAAGATTTATTCATTTCATTTTTTTCAAGTTCGACTGGCCAGATTATAACATTTTAACGGGCCGCATGTGGCCCCCGGGCCGTAGTTTGCCCACGCCTGCTTTCGATATCGTCAAATGATTGCGTTTAAATAAGCCTCATTGTTTGAGGTGAATGTTCGTGCTATTTGTCATTATTTTATGGAGCGGTTGAGAGAAATCAAGGAATGGAGACACATTTGATTAAAGTCACGTTGGCGTTCGGAGAGATTTCATCAATCAATGCTACATCTCTGGGTGTTCTCTCAAAGGCCAGCGGATACCCGAGGACTCTGCAGATGTATTCTTAGGGCATGTGATAGTATATTAAAATGAAAAAAATAAATAATAAACTCCCTGACCTTTTGTCAATACCTGTGATTCATCGTGTGACTTGACATTGCCATTTCAAGGCAAAGACTGCCTCCGTTGACAATTTGTATTTATCACTGATTTTATCAGACAGCTGTCAACTGCTTTTCAGTCATAAACCGTGTTTATGAGTTGTTGTTTTTTTTTTTTTTGCAGTTTCCTTATTTTGCGGCCAGTTTCATTGTTCAGGCTCCTTGGGAAAGGTACAAAGGGTTGCTGGGAAAAAAGGAGGCTCAACCAACCATGAAGCTCATTAGAGATGCTCAGAGCAGAGCTGCAGCACTGAATGGAGTCGACCAGGGTGTTGGGAGATGTGAGCGGGCTGCATCTTGAACATTTTGCCTTAGGAGTTGCTACAAGATCATACAACTGAGAAGGAACCTAACGGCAGAGTTTACTTCAAGTCACCTCGCGGGGAAAAATGGTGTCATTAATGAAGCCCTAGAGGAACTTGATCCACAGTAATGTGACCACAAATGGTAGACAAGTTTGGAGTATCGACTTGGTTTGGACCGTAGCATTCAGCCCATAACAATGTCAGTATATTTTTTTGACATCTTACTAAAAAGTCAAAATATTGATGAAATAGCAGCAACATTTCAAAGTACAATGTGGTTTGGTTTACATTGTGGTCGAAATCGAAATATAAACTTGTTTCAGCACGAAGGCGTAATGGACTTTATCATACCTTATACAAATCGCGACGTCTGTTATTTGAATATTTAAATACCATGTCCGATCGGCAGATGCGAAGGAGGCAAAATGAGAACAGATCTTTTCTACTTGTAAACATTTTCGAAATGTCTGAAACAAAAATGACCTCAATATGTCCTGTTTTTAACAATGTGATTTTAAGCCCAGGAATTCACTGCCATAGGTAGGTGTACACATTCCGCCATTGTGCTGAATCACAAAGGGAGAGACAACTGACAGTGAAAAACAAAATCTTTACATATCACAGGAACGAGCACAGGAATGGAGGCGGTCCATTAAATGCAGTGAAGGATGAAGTGGCATCTATGTTATCTCTTTCACCTTCCTGAGAGCCTTAAAAGCGCGTATGAAGCGCCTCAGTCGATGGGAGAGTACGCAGAGGTCCAGATTTGACAGGGAACGCCCACATTTTACAGTTGCTCCACCCAGAGCGCGTATCTGGACCGAAGGTACGTAAATGAGAGACTTAAGTTGACGCGAGAATCAGCACAGATATAAAAGCACACAGCTGTTTGCCTTTTCCCCTCGTGTGCAAATTCGAGAATATGGGCCCCTTTTGCGCAAATGTGCTATATATTCTGTCTCTACGAGTTATTCAGCTGCACGTTTGGGTGAGTCATTACGACCTGAGGGTACCGGGCAGTCAAGGCAACAACTCATGCAAGCGTTGGCCCTTCAGCCCCGGGTGGGAAGTGAGGATCCACTTTTCCAACGAGACATGTCTGCTGCTGCTGGAGTCACCTCAGGGAGACCGGACAGAGGCGCTCATGTGGAAAGAGAGCGCGGGAGAGAAGAGAGCAAGTGTCAAGGGAAATGTGCTGAAGTGTGATCTAAAAGTAGCCCACACCCTAACACCCCACTAGTGTTAACACATAGATGGATACACCAGGGGTGAGACAAAATATCAATACAGAGAAGTATCACATCTCTTGTCATACACACAAATAAAGATTATGGCTTACTTTCGGATCATTCAGACACTACCTTTACGGATTCGTAGGTGGGACTCCATGCAGGAACACATTTTGAAGTTAGCCGACAACCAGGAAGTAACAAAGAGGCCGTTCCCGCTCGTAGCTCCGTTGATGTTTACACTCTGAAATCACTCTGCCAGACCTCCTCCTATTGGATGGGCCTTCTACTCTCAGGTAGAACATGTTCCTATTTTTTATTGCCGTTGTCGAAGGCCGATACATGACTGATCAGGTGAAGTGTTTGAATGAGAGGCTCAGCGTTTAAATATCTCCGGAGGAACGTCAAGTCCCAGCCATTGGATTGATGAGTGTCTCCAATGTGCTGGAAGCAATGAGGCGAGTGGCACAGATTAAAGTTTATGTCCATCAAACACAACCATGCCCATAAATGTCGCACTTACCACACCCGTGATGCATCACGGCACAGTCTAAATAAGCTAAATGGCGGACAATCGTTGCCTCAAAAATTGATAGCCTCCGTTATCACAAAAGATAGCTTTCTTAAATATTACATGCAAAGTAGGTTCTAAATAAGGAACGCTGCTACAGTTTTCAGCATCTGTGATTTATCTGCGGAATTACCCAAAGCATCCATTCATTTCACTGTGAAGAAGCAAATCTTTGAGCGATTAAAACCTTTTTCCCCCCATTTGTTTTATTATTTTTATTACACCTGCAGCCTTCTCTCGCATGGTAATACTCAACACAAGGGATGCGCAGTCGACATCCGTGATTCCCCGAAGGGTCGTTCCAAACTTTTTTCCCACCCATTTCCTGCCTCGTGGCGACCAATCTTTCCAAAGAGATCACTGTAGCAAAATGTAAATGACATCTGACAGGTCTGCTGGCGGCCATAAAGACCACTATATATTATTTGAATGGCTTTTTAGTGAGTTTTAACGACGTCTATCCTTCCGCAATGTCAGACGGTATCTTCTATGAAAAAACGATGCAGATGAATGACCTTTCTTTGGTAAAAACATGTTTTTGATAATTAGAGGATACCTGAATGAATGTGTGGGTGTTCATGCATGTAGGTCATATTAAGTAGGTTAGAAAAAAATGTTGTACATGTGTCAGCTGTGTTCAAAGCAACCTGCACCTGTGGCATGCAAGCATAAATACCTGAAACCCTTTTTTATTTTTTTAATGGTACTGCATATATACTGTTGACATATTTTGAAAATTCTGCTGTTAACACCTTGGGGTCCCTTGAAACCAACAGAAACTTAAAATATCTTTTCTTTCTAAACAGCAGACGGTAAATAATCTATTTGATTAAAAAACGTCTGGTAACGTCCCAACTTCCGCATTTGAACACACTGAAGTTGTGTCTGAAGCATCGAATCAATAAAGCTGCTGATACACTTCGCCACAATGCTACAGGTTTTCATCATTCCAAATAGTAAAAGGCTTTCTGCTGCTTAGTTTGTCAAGAACCGATTTTGTTTTGAGAAAATTGCTTTGGACAGAACAAACTACTCACGTTGGAGTATGATGGCCAATTAGTCCTGAACAACTTTTTGAGGGCAACATATCCTCCACGACCGAGATTCCCACGTTGCCGTCGTGTGGAGGCTTGAGCGGCTCCCTGGAGTGCAGCTAGCACTCTGGGGGCCTGACTAAGAGGAATCTCACCCTGGTGGTCGAACCAAGCGTTAAAACTTGCTCTCGACTACACACCTCAAAAATGGAATGGCTTTCAGGGATGAGACAGGCAGTGTGAAAACCACACGAAACTACTACTACTAGGGCAACATATCACCTTTTAAATATTAAATAAATTGCTTTTCCATTCTTCATCCATCCATAACGGGACCTTAATAACAAGTGCACCTTTGTACCGACTTACCGGGAGTCACGGCTGGATCAGATTTTTTTTACTTTGTGTTGCGAGCCCAAGTTTGAGGCATCTCACTCACAAGTTTAGAAACAAGTCAAATGAGCTAGTAGGGCAGTTACTCAACATATGAAACTCATTAGTCAAAATACAACTATATTTATTAAAAGTCTGAAGTAGCATGTCATCTGAGTCAATGAATAGTGTGGGTTTTGCAGGGCTGTGAGAAATGCAATATACAACTGTTTATTGAATCCATGCTACACATCTTTTATATGATAACATCAGCAACTCGGTGCAAATGATGTGACAACAGAGTCAATTAATTCCTAAATTTCTAAAAATCGAAAGAAATCCATCCTGCAGCCCTATGGTTTTGATGGCTACCATCATTTCTGGTATGGTCACCACGAGTGAATTAAAAGTTTAATTGTTGCAAGAGTAATTTTCAAGACAAACCAAATCAAAGCTCCAGAAAGAAGAAACATCTGAACTAGTGATGGGTGAATGAAGCTTCAAATCTGCTTCATGAACCAGTTGTAGTATTTTTGGACTTCAGTAGATGGCACACTCTGTTCAACATTGGGATGAAAGCACACTGACTTGACATTTTTTAAACCCTTTATTTAACCCAACAGTGCCATCTAAAGGACTCGAAAATACAACAAATGGTTCATGAAGCAAATTTGAAGCTTCATTTTCCCATCACTAATCTGAACTCCTGAATCTTAGATTCGCTCTGTTGGCATGCTACTTGAAGTCATTTTCTTAGTGTGAATAAAAAGTCAATCACCTGACTGAATACATCCGACCTGCTCACTGAGCAGAAGTTTAGCTACAAGTGAGTTTTAATATGTTTTCTGTTTAAAGTGTGTGGGACAGGTAAACCCTGAGCTGGTCACTTGACTCTTTTTTTCCCGTCAGTCCCCCGCCCTCCAGCCGCGATCTCGGTACCGTTCCGGCCTCGACTCCCCCACCTTATTCAGAAAACTTGTCGGCTCCCGACCCCGTTCTCTGCCCCCCAAACGACTCTGTCTTCTTCTTTTTTCTTTTCCACGAACGTACGCACTTTTGGTGTTACAGGGATTGGGTTCCGTGATGTCAGAATAAGGAAATCCAGGCACTCTGTTTCACGTCTCTTCATACACAAACTGTTGGTAGTGGTGCTTTATTGGCAATTTTTCCCCGTTTGCCTATTTCGCGAGTAGGTTCATCACACGCATGAGAGCCGATTTGTGGGCCGGACTAAAATCAACCACTGGTCTGTGTTAATCAAACCTTTTGTCACCCCTTTGCCAAAAAATGGTCCAGAGGGCTGGACCATTCCAGACTGCGTCGTTCATATAAACTTTTACACTTAAACTATACATTTTTCTCTTTCGCCAATTTTTACCTACAGCGGGTGAGTCTGACGGAACATATTCCCCTTGATGAATGGATTCAGGGTTATACCTCTTATAGTTATTTTCTTTGATATCGACTGGATTCTCAGGTGAATATGCTGCATTTTAAGAGGATAAATACACACCCACGTAATGTTCCTCATTGATTCTTAAAGTGAGGACATGTCGGGGATTATGGTGATGCGAGTAGTGCTGAAGGTTTGTGCGAGTCCTCAGGGATGGGTGCTAATATAACGTGCTTTGCAGTGTGTTTATGTACAAGCTCAGTGGTCCCAGTGCAATAAGCATCCTATTCATCATCTGCCTGCGGCGATTGCGGATTGGTGCGTCTTGACTGTTAAGCCGCGGTAATTAATCCGTGTTTATGTCATGTCTTTGGCTAAGGGAAGAGGAACTTGTGCAACCTAGACCTTCTCGATGTTACTGAGCCACAGCGGATTACCGTGGAGCAGGAACAGTTAAATACATACAAGCAAAAATGTTAATGTGGGTTGTACACGTCACATGCACCAGCCTTCACGTCCGAGGAAGGTCAAATCCTTTTACGGGTGACATTTTAACACTGGCGTCATAAAGTGAGCAGTTCAACGGTCAATAAATGTCAACTCTAATGATGCGTGTATTGATGGACCGGGGTGGTTGATTCAGTACGGTCATTACGTTTGTTTAGGATCTCCATCAAAGTACCGTTGGTATTAACAAAATAAATTATCACTTCAATGTGCAATGAAAAATGTGTAACTCAACATTTTATGAAATTATCACTTTATTGTGAAAAACAACACAAATGATAAAACTAAAATCAAATATATACTGTACAAAAATTCTTCTGTGTTTGTGGATTTTGTGACTACAAAATATACACGTATAATGTATTTTTCTCATTCAGGTAAAAAGAGCAAGGTTTTTATTTGACTGTAAAAAATCTAGGTTACGGTGTGAAAAAAGCAACAGCAAGTAGTCAAAGATTGAAATTAAGATGGCACAGCTCATGTGGCTCCATCTTCCATTTCAATTAAATTTGAAAAATATCCCCAATCCAATTACATCCCAAGGTTGTCAAGTTGCATATGTACGGAGCTCCGTACATATGAATTGTAATCTAATGAAAAACAATTTTTTTCATGTTTCAGAGAAAAAGAAGCGGGTCAGCAAAATGTGGAGATCCATTTTTAAATTATATATGAAATTGAAGGCTATAATGTGTAAAAAGCCTAAGCTAGTACTTGGCAATAAACGTTTCAACATTGGAGTGCTGCGCTAATGTGGCTTATTACCAAAATGTCGCTCCTCCTGAAATGTATCCAATGTTTTTCCAGTTTCCAATGTATCCGAGTAGCCAGTATTCCAGTATCCAAAGTTGGTATCCAATAAAAATCTCCAAATGTATTTTGGGGATTTTCACACAAATTTCAAGTATATGCTTTGCATCTGAAAGTGTCTTTTGCATTTGGATAGACAAACTATTCGTAATTTTTAAGTTACAAAGAATCCAAAACAATGCTAATCCATCTAATTTATTCTGGTTTCCACAAAAACAAATAGAAATGACCTTTTTAGGGTCAAGTTGTTAAAAACAGTGGATTTAACATGAACTGTCATCAGTTTAAAAGGCTGTAAAAACAATGAATGATGCGAAGATATTTATTTCTTTTTGTTAAAGATGTTAGGCCTGTTACCATGGTGACTGAGAATCAAGCTTAGGTATATGACAATTTAGCGATTGTCATTGGGTTTAGCAACTTTTCCGACCTTTCTATTTCTTTTAAGAAGCATCACTATTTTCGAAACTTTAAAACTCTTGACTTGAAATTATTGCCGCTTGTGCGAAGCCACTATTAGCTATAACATTCTGACTTGCACATAAATATGTGAAAAAAACACTCTACCTTTGACATGATTTTAGATTTTTAATTTTTTTTTAAACATGATTAAATTCTGAATATATGCCCTCAAAATTGTTTGTACAATAAAGAGTATAACTGCCAATAACTTAAAGGTAGTAGTCAATCCCTGATACTCACATTATCGCGGCATAAAGTTCACCTGAGTTCCTCTAGGGTACAGCATGTATTTCTTCCTTTTAGATTAGATTAGAGAGAAAGAAAAACAACACCAAAATTCAGTCAACTCACACTGTGTAAAGACAAACATGGTGATGAAAGCGTGAGAACAAAGCCTAGAGAGATGATTCATGCGCAGAATGCATTATTAATAATACACTCGCAATCTCTGCACTCGGTTGCCCACTGAAGAAGTTGAGTTGATGAAAGGGTGCTGTGATGCGACCGCTTCATTGGCTGTCCACTGCAGCTGCCACCCAGCCTGGTCGAGTCACAAGTGCCTGTTCTGCAGGGCATGGGGGGACAGCGGGACACTAGTTTGTTCGCTTGCCTGGATAGAATTGACTGAACAGGATGGACTGATAAAGAGCTGTTTCTATGGAAAAAAATAGTGTTTTTTTTCAGAGATCTTAATGTCACAGTTGAATCCAGTATTTTATTTATTAATTTTTTTGATGTCCTCAAAAAAGGACACTAGTGATGATGAAAGTGTGTCGATGATGATAATAGAAGCAAAACAGAACTTACGTGCAATAACCTTCAAGTTTCTATACTAGCCTTTTGTCCTTGTCAGTGTTGTTAGAGAGTGGGAGGCAATCCATCTGATTTTGGAAAATCTTGAGATCAAACCCTGAACCTTGGAACCATGAGGCAATCGTGCTAACCACTTTCCAAAAGTGCTAGCAAGAAGAATTAATGTACTTAACAGTAAAGAAAATTAAACCAAACCATATTATCGTCTAGAAATGCCTGCTAGCTTAAGGGTAACAAATGATACAAAATACTACAAGCTAGTGGATATTCAAAGAGATGTTGATCCATTGAATTTTTTTTTTTTTTAACCCCCCCCCCTAAGAAAACAATACTAGTGATGACAAGGTGGAAGTGTGATGACGATAATCAGATTGGATTTTCTGATTTTGGGACATCCAGAGAATGGTGTCACGTTTCAAAACCTGAAGCTTCGAACTTTGAGGCAGTCATGCTAACCAATTGTCTCAAGTAAAATGAATATAGTTAACTGTAAAGAAATTTAAGTAAATGAAATATTATCGTCAAGCAAAGCCTGCTAGCTTAATGCTAACATCCAATTCAAATTACTATTTACAAGCAAGCGGATATTCAAAGAGGTTTTTCTATGGAGAAATTCACTTTTTCAAGCGATGTTGATGCCACAGTTGAACCCCACCTTTGTCCTTGTAAGCGTGAGCAGTAGCCAATCCATCTGATTTTTGAAAATCCAGAGGTAGGTTTCAAACCCTGAACCTTAGACCTGCGAGGAAGTCGTACTAACCACTTTTCAAATGCGCTGCTTCATAAAATTAATGTAGTTAATTGTAAATAAAAATTGAACTAAACGATATCTTATCATCTAACAAAGCCTGCTAGCTTAATGCTAACATACACGTAATACAAAATAGCTAGCGGAAATTCAGATAGACGCTACGTCAATTATAACCTTCAAGCATCTGCTACTTAAACACATGGAGCAGCAACACATACATTACAAACATAATATATATAATTACTCATAGGAATCTGATCTCTCTGCTTTGTGTGAACAACGCTTACTTGAGCACAGTCCGGAGTTTCTCTGCCTCTTTTTGCTTTTAATTATCGTAAACTACATATGTTGCATAGATTTTAACTTGTATTTTATTATTTTAATCATTATTTCTATACAGCGGGCGGTTAAAATATCTCCATTAGAATAACTTGAACAGACATGAAGATAAATGAACCAATTTTATTGTAAAATTTCACAGCGATGTGCAATTCCCTTATGAAAAGTACGTTTTGATACTAAGCAGACGCTCTGCCCCCGTTTTGTACACACAACCCAAGAATTACATAGTCGATACCAAATAACGCATGGAAGCAGGAGAAGTTGATCCATTTTGCTCTCTGACACCGATTCGAATGCTTCAGTTTTTATTTCATCAATTTTTTTTCCAACATAGATAGCAGTAGAAAATGTTTTGCGTGTGCTTGTAAAATAAATCACAAAAGAAATACAATGAGGATACAAACAAACTGATTTGGTCCGATTTGATGAACGTCCTGCGAGTGAAACTAAACATTCAACATGCACACACTTCATTGCAATCCCCACGTGTTTACATTTGACACATGATGAATTAACTACAACTAATGCAGGATATTTAATTTTCTTTTTTTTTTGTCATCTGCACCATTGTAGGATTTCAGATTAAGGATATAATAAGTACAGTGATATGTTTGCAGCCCGAATACACAAATAGATAAGTTGCAGTGCAAGGTCAGATGTCATTGTCTTCATTTAGAATTGAACCCACCCAACAAACACTTGTACAAACAAAAATGATGTGTAGTTTATTTTTCTATGTGTCAGTTTAGCATCTAAGTCTGTAGAACGGTAAGTGCAAAAAACACGTGAAGAGCAGTCAGGTAAAGATGACATAATAGTTGGTTAGACAACTAGTGTGGCAGGTCAGGAACATAGCAGGATAGAAGGACCGATAGATTCAAAACATGTACAGGAAAATATGAATGATGGCCTGCCAATGTTTTCTTCTGAGGATTCTTCTGGAACAAGCAATTAAAGTGTATTTGATCCAGAAATGTTTAACCTGGAAATGCTGATCAGACAAATTTTATATATATATATATGTGTGGGGGTGTGCGTGTGTGTGTGTATAAGACATTTTGTGTGGGATTTGGATGACTTCATCAAATTGGAAAAACCCGCTGATAAGAAAATTGGTTCCCCACACTCGTTTTAGGTTGACGATGTCTAGTAAAAAATGAAAAATACAAATCAATGAAACAATGTCCCTGGAAAAATGTTTTTTTTTTTCACACCCAGCGAAGCTAAAGCTCCATTTCAGCAGTCACATTTGAGCAAACAGGGGACAGACCTCGGTGAGAACATCGACCACAACATAGAAAGAACACAAGAGAAGTTAGGCTAAAGCTCCACTAACAGACTGACGAAAAAAAATTAAATAATCCACTCTTGTTATGAATGCATTAATTTTCTTTTTTTTAAGACGATATGAACATAAGTACAATTTATTCCCATGAAATAAATACATTAAATAAATAATAAATACCCCAACCCTTGGATTATTCTATGCCATTAAATAAATCTAATATGCTGTAATTTTACATCATGTGACAAGCTGAAATTACAAAATATATATTTTATATAGACCCTTTTCATTTCTTTCTTTTTTTTTTTTAGAAAATCCAAAGGGTTTTCTTCTTTTCATAATTTATATACATTACAATGTGATTCACACGCGTTCTTTTGTGCGACGACAGCAAATTTTAATCAGAGATGCCTTTGGTTCCCTATTTTTAACACTGTATTCAAAATGTATTTGTTATTTTCCCTAGCACATCATATTTTGGCGAGATTTTCAATTTGTTGTTTTTAAGTTTGACCAATAAACGCGTGCGCAATACTGATTTTTCTATGCGTTGTAATGAATAGCTATGACGTTAAAAAAAATCCACCTGCTGCTTGAACCAAACCCTAAATTCATAAATATTACTAAATGGCATCCAATATTAATAATAATTCTTGTTATGAACACCTGATGTGCAAGAGAAAAAATATTAGCAGATTCGGAATCGTCGCAAAAAAAAAAATCAAGTTAACTTGCATCTCAGATTAAAAAAAAAATGGTAAAAATTTGTTGACTAGTGTTATTGAGGTGATCTATCAAAAACGCTATTTTTTTTTCTCCCTCCCGTATTTTCAGTGTTATATATTACACAACATTATACAAAACATTTACATCGCAGCCATTGTGTCCCCTCTCAGTACAACACCATTCAAAGCAAAAGGATCAGAGGAAATGAACATTTGTGACTTTCGGCTGAAACAGACATAAAGTGAGATGTTCCGTAATAAGGCTGGCAAAACTGTTAAAAAAAAAAAAAACACTTAAGCATTGTATTTTGTGTCATCTAAGAAGAAGTGAGCTCCACAAATGATCGGCCGGTATCTGCACCGACATCCGCTTTGGAATGTTGATTAGTTACGAGGTCTTCTTTGTGATAACTGCAGTTTTCTCAAGCAGTGAAGGGTAAGCACACATAGACAGTACTTTCCTTGTGTCGCTTCTTGCATACACGTAATGCTTTATGGAAATGTCAACTTTTAATGGTAAATGTTGCTTATGTTGAAAGTTGTGAGGAACATAAAAACTTGGGGCCGACCTTTCCACTTAAATGATATATTTAAACATATTTTTCATCATCTGGAATTAAACCCTGAATGATACCCAGCAGTAGCCGACAAAATAAATGCATGTTTTTTTTTTCTGGCCTTGAAAGGTGCATGCAATAAATATAAACACACTATGTGATAGTAAACTATTTACAGTATTTGTACAGTTGTCCAAAAACAGCGTCACCATCATCGCTTTTGACTACACACATAAAAATGGCAGACGATTAGTTGCGCTATCATCCAAATTAAAACTCATTTCAATTAAGGATGGGCATCGTAATCAATGAATTGGTCATTAATAATTATGTGCATTTGAAGCAGCTGTGGGAAAATGGAGTGCTAGCGCGCGACTTGTCTGCAACTGAAACAGACGCTCAAGTTTGCTGTCTGAAGTCAAAAACATCGGGAACTATGGGAAGTAGAAAATCTTCAATATGGCACAGGCCGCTTAATTCTCCATAAGTGAAAGGGACAATTCAAAGCAAAACAATCTAAAAAGTGATGATTAAGAATTCAGTCAGCTATTACTGTAAAATCCCGTGTATAATACGCTTAAAAAGAACAAAAAAAATTGTCCAATTCTTTGTGTGTTTGTGAGGGTGTTGGGGGGTGATTTATTTCAAGGGTTAGGCGGCTTACTAAGAAATGAAAATGTTTCACATCATTTAGACGTTTACCAGGGTAGTAAAATAGAAAATAGAATCACTGATTTTATCGCACATTTCCTAAGCAACATATGTGCTTCACAATACACAATTGATTGAAAGTGCAACATTTAAAGTAGTTACAGAGTTAGAGATTTAAATGCAAAGTAAAGAAATCAAATAAAGCTTCTAAAATTACTCAAAGTGCATTCAGTGCAAAAGCAACATTTTTTAAAACATGATTTTAAAAATACTTTTTATCTTAATCATAGCTGTTGAAAAAGAGCATTGTTTTTAATCTGGGTGTGAAAGCATTTACATTTTATTGGTATATTTTGAATCTTTGTACAGTGAAAAAAATAATTTTCAAGGGTAATTTTGTATTATGCAAGGAATGCGTATTAATCACGGGATTTTACAATCAGTATCCTGTCTTGCGGCAAAATGGAGCAAACTACTTGGCTGCACTGTTGACTTTGACAACCAGTTTGTCAAAAATTACGGCAACCATGGAAAGTTGAGCACCGCACATGCTACAATTCTACTCGGGAGACCACTTGCAACAAAACAGGAGTTTTAAACATTCTGCGAGAGAATCTTCATTGAGAAAATAATTAATCGGTTCATTGATAGTTCGGTGCACCATATAAAATGTCACCAAATGCCCATCCCTAATTAGAACACCTTGCGGCACTGTGGTACCTTGACTCGTTTACGTCCTTCTATTTCATTTCTATTTGTCCACAAAAAAATAAATAAAAACAAACCAAATGAGGCGTTGGCACAGTGAACAGAATATTATCACGCACACGAATAGTTCTAATTAGCGTTTATCGATCTTTTCATGCCGCTTAATGTAATGCTACAGGATTTGCGACGTCTGCCGCGCCTAAACTGATGAATCCGATCCAATGAAGAGGTCAAGTGGGGGAAGTGCACAAACCAAAAAAGGCAGCGTCCAACCCTCTTGAAGAAATGTCCCACACAACGTAAAGAGCGCGGTGATAAGGCTGGACGTGCGCTCTTAAAGATAGAGATAGGAGACCCAGTAGACCAGGTTGAAGAGACCGAACGCGGTGGGGAAGAAGATGCGCGCATACGAGTCAATCTTGGCGATGCGGATGTGCAAGCGGCCGTGTCGCCACGCCCCCGAGCGGCAGTCCTCGAAGCAGCAGAAGAAGCTGGTGCAGTCCTTCCCGTCCAGACACTCGTAGCCGTACTCCTCGTCGCGCTCCTGCATGTGCGTGGCGTTGTTCATCTGGATGGCCGTGGCCGAGCGTGGGCGGATGTCCACCGTGGGCGTCTGCTTTTAAACAGGAAGCCAACAATTAGATACCTTCATGAGTAGAACTGAACAATTAATCCAATTGAAATTGACAACATATATATATTACATGGTTTATTTTACCTTTGTTTTAGTGTAAAGACCAAAATATTAAATCTATTATTTATTGTAGAGAGGAAAAAAATTTCAACGATATAATTTATCCAAATCATTCAGTCGTACTTCTGAGACCTAACGGGTGGGGTCTCATTTGCGCTGCCACTTTCTTTTGGTGCCATTAGTCAGCAATATGTAATTAGCACCTTCTCTGTGCATAATCAAGTCTTTTAAAGTCAAGAATGCACAAATAGTGCGATAAGTACCCCCCAAGTGGTTTTAATTAACTGGATCCATCGTGACAATGGTTCAGTGTATTGTGAAGGCCCCAATGCAAATTACTGGAGGAGGAGGAGGGGATAATATTTCTCATCACAGGTTAGCGTCCTTTAACACCTATGTAGAACTAGTACCAGTGTTTCTCACTTCTCACACTGAGACAAGCAGAAAACCGCAACACCACTCACAAAAAGTTCAGGATATTATTCGGCTGCTGCATGAAGTTTTGGGATGAACCTAAAATGCGCAATAACCTTTAGAGGTAAACTTCACATATTTTCTCAACTTTTAAATCCTAACTGTTCAATGTTTCACTACTTTATGTGCAACTTTTTTTCTGACAAAAAGCTGAACGGTAAAATTTTACAAGTGGTTGGCCATGAATAAACCGAATAATATTTATTGGTTCGATTACAATTGCTCTTTAAACATTCCTGATCACCATGCTGTACACATTTTGACATCATGAGACCAAGATGACCTAATTGTACCACACTTGCGTACATTTTTTTTCTGTTCATGTCATTGCCAGAGAAATGAGTTGTGCAAAAAGTTCGGAAACATTAAGCAGTTGGTTATATTAAATTCAAATGTAAAGGTAAAAGTGCATGTTAGGTTCATCCTGAAATTTCACTCATAATTTTTGAGAGTAGTGCATATTAATGGCATCACATAGCATGAAACCAAGTTATGATATCCATACTTGAGACCAGCCCAGTTTTTCGAAAAAGTGCTCACCACTAGAGGGCTCAAGCCATGTAGAGTATTTCTGAAGATTCTGAAAATAATTCCATAATTCCTCAAAAAGCGACCACGGCTCACCACCAAACAAAGTTCACAAATAGTACACAAACTAAATAAACTAAAAAGTAAATAAACGTGATCTCACTTCAAATTATTTGTTCTGCTTATCACTTTGTCTCCGGCATAAGATTATCTGTGGTAAATACATTTTGTACCAATAGGGTAAAATTGGGTCATTTCCGTTTTTTTCCCATGATTTGAGATTCTGAAAGGTGTGTAACGATCTAGTTTGTGCAGCAGTTCAAGAATACATTACATCATTACACCGTACAAGATGGAGCGCTTAGTTAACACCGTATCCATATTAATTAGATAGTTTTTTATTCAGCATTTTTTTTCAAAATTATATTTTCTGTAATTTTTATTATACTATAATCACAGCAACGTACGCATATGTACGGGTAACATCACAACTGTAGGAAGAGAACTGAAAACCATGAAACGCCTGTTATAGTATATCCATTTTGTTTCAAATGGCATTTTCTAGTGATTTACTGTTTCTACAAATCATTATATAATTTACAGTGTATGTGGGGAAAAATGCCTCCCTTGAAATGAATTCCTGGTTTTCTCCAAGTGTAAAATTATTATATAAGTATAAACCACAAACCCCCGTCGCCGTGTCTGTCATTCTCAAGGGAGACAATGAGTATTTGAAGATGCCATTTCCGTCCACTTTTTATCTTAAAAGTCATGGAACTTTCTGTTGCATAAATTGTAGATTCCACCCGTTTGGCAGATTAAATGCTTTGGCAGCACTGGAAGGATCCTCGACCTTGCTGATAAACTGAGGTGTCAAACCTGTCTCCTCGAAAGAGTCGGCATGTCGAGCATCCCAAAAAGCTCAACAAGCAATTCACGTCACGACTTCCCATGAAAAAAAGTGCCATTTGCTCTCTGTGATTCTGTTCTTTATGCTCTCTGGTTATAAAAGAAGTAAAAACCTTGTGAAAATAGTCTCTGCATAGGAGTCCATACATTAAAAATGATTATTGATTGATGTCTACCGTAGGTCACGATGACAGCAACAGAAGAAACACTGCTGGTTTTTCAAAAATGCTATTATGCTGTTAGCATGCGTCCTTCAAGAAGCTTAAAATACTTCAACTTGACTTGACAGATCATTCCCTACAGCCTCGTTTAGCCCGGCACTTGTGCACAAACCCGTTGTCCCTTTTGAAAACGACACATAACCCCATATGGAAAACAACATATGGGTCGCTTTGAGCCCTTAGTCATTTTTTTAGGGGGTCCGAATGAACGGACAGTATGTTGAGTTAATGAGGGGATTAAGGCGAGCAGGTTATGACTCAGTTCTCAAAGGGGATTTTTTATTATTATTTTTTTTTAACTGGAGGCAGTGCAATGAGTGGAAGCTCAAGCAGAAAGGAGCATTAGCCACGTCCCGCTCACGCCGGGCTGTGCTGGGTTGCTGTAAGCAAACAAAAAAAACAACCCAAAACAAAGGAGCAACACAGTGACGCTGGCAACTTTAACTGACTGAACAGTAGACAACCTCTCAGAAAACAAGGTGGTTCAAGTCTCATAACAGTAATTCCCACTCGTCTTGGTTGAAATTATTTTCCAAAGCAAATTAATGGCAAACCTCTAGTGAGAAGAGAAGGTTTGTACACTATATGGACACAGGTGTGGGCATACGGGAAGCTTTTTTCTTCCGTTAAGAAAAATAACATGCTTTTTATGACATTATACAAGATAATTGGAGTGTCTGTGAGGTCATCTTGTTGTCACTACTCGCCCAGGTGAAAAGAATGCACATTCTGACTTTTATATCCGTCAATGGCAGTGAATGAGTTAATCAGTTTTGCATTAAGAATTTGTACCTCCAAATCTGAGGTCGGGCAAAGTCAGAATTGCGCCATATGGGTGTTGGGAGAGAAGTCCTCCTCCTCAGGTGGAAGAGTTGGAGTGTCACGGGTGCTTGTTCTTGTCAACGTGTGGGAAACATGGATGTGTGCGGTGCCTGCTGCTTCGCAGCATCTTAGTGAAGAGAGAGCTGAGCCAAGAGGAAAAGCTCTCAATTTAGTAGTCAATCTACTTTCTTCATCTAACCTATGGCAACAGGCTTATGCTTGTAAAAAGACACAATCACGTGCAGTGTCGAGGACTGGTGTCAAACCCAAGGCCTGGGGGCCAAATCTGGCCCGCGACCTAATTTTATCTGGCCCGTGAAGGGCAAATCATGTGCGTCAACTTCCGGTTTCTACCACATTTTCTTAAATTTTTACAACATTGAGATATGAGATATTGCCATTTATTTGTTATCAATCCTCCTCTTTTGAAATAAATTGAAGAAATTTTGAACATTTTTGAACTATTGACTGGCTTTTCATCAATTTGTTGTGTGTATGAGATAACACAAGTTGATCATCATTTATATGGGTTCACACAGTCATAACGGCCCACTGAGGAAAAACATAACTACGATGCGGCCCGTCCACCAAAATGAGTTTTACACCCCTGGCGTAGAGGATGGAATGTGTTTCCTTTTAAGGACATCGTAGGATGTACAGCTCAGTCATTACATGACCAGAAGTCAGTTAGGGGGTTCAGGTAATCATTTGATAATTCCAGCCCAAAAGGCATCTCCTGGTGAAGTGTTTGGATAATGTTCCACCTTGGTCACAGTTGAACTGGAAACTGAAGAGACCACTGTCCATATAGTGCAAGTGTAAATTTGGATTGTTGCTTGCTGCCTTCCACCTTGGACTCTTTCTTGTCTTACCTGATATTTAAAAGCACCTCTAATTAGACTCAACACATTGTGGGGGTTGTCTGTTTCAGTCTGTTAAGGCTCTGCTGACTCTGTAGGAAGTGTCAGGTTGAGAAGCCCAACGAACACAGAGGTAAAGTTTCACTGGCAGGGCGAGAGGTGCGGGGGTGGGGGGAAAGAGGAAGCTTTTGCAGCCGCACGCGCTGTGGTTAAGACGACAAGAGTGAAACAGGACAGAGGGAGCCAGAAGCAGTCTGGACTTAATGTTCTATTGGCTACATGATCAGTGGGATGCTCATTTAAATTGTTAAAAAAAAAAAGAAAAAAAAGTGCTTGAGTCTGGCTGGCTGGCTGCCTCCGCACTGTGCACAGCAGAGAACACCTTTAAAGTCATTTTTCTGAAACCTGTTCATCAAATGAGGAGGTGTATAATAAAAATGCAGGTAAGGTAAAGAGGGGAATTGATAGATGCATAGTTTTACTTTAAAACAGAAAAGCAGTGTGGTGCTTGAGGGCTCAAAGAGACCCCCCCCAAAAAAAATGCAGCAGAGGCATGCAGTTAGACACGGGCAATATACCTTGGAGGAAAAGAGCCGGAGGAGCTTTTGTCCAGACAGGAAACAAAGAATGTGAGGAATTGAATAAGAGAATAAACAACAACAAACAGAAAACGAGACATCAATAACCAGAATTCAAACGAAAGCGCAAGATAATGCATGAAAATTCCGCACCAGTCAGAATGGAAAGAGAGGAGATACTGTACAAAGACTTACATAGTATGGCAACAGATGGGGAAATGCATGGGGGACTAGCCTTATGTTTCAAAGTATTCTCTTGCATTACGCTTTCCCATTGCACAGCAGTGGAGCTTCAAAAATTCTACAGCAGAAAAAATACTGAATTCACAACTGTATTGATCGCGCTAGTCGTAATACTAATTCACAAAAATGAGGATTTAAAAAGAACGAGGGTCTCATTTATTTAATTCAAAACATTAGGATGTGAGCCATGCCAAGGCAGCAAATTTGTTCCGAGACGCGACGCAGGGTAACTAAGCATATGGACCGTGCGCAGCTAAGTGGCGAGGATTGACCTCAACCTTATGAACAATCTATTTGACAAATAAGTGACCGCTAGTCATTTATCAATATGATATCAGCTTGGCATGCTTGGAACCATGGCTAACCAGACACTGTGCAGTGGAAAAGCAGCATTAGCGTTGGTACCTTTTGCTCTAGTCATAGATTAATGTAACAAACTCATCAATAGCATGAGCTGTAAAACATGCGATGTATGTCATGAATGTCACCTTGATGAATCATGATCTAAATATAATATGACTCGTATTTCCAGTGTGTTCAGAATCACCAACTATTTGGCAGGACAGGTTCAGTCTAGCTGCATGATCTCTTGATGGATTCAAGGCTAGGCTGAAGCCAGCACCCTGACATGTGACATGGGTCTAAATTACAACTGTAACAGATGTGCAGCGGATTAGGTGACGGTTTGAGCTGAAGGACTCACTCACTGAGTAAGTCGAGGTGACAGTGATCGGGAAGATGCTCCCTTAGGGATACTAAGCTTTTTTTTTTTTCCTCCCACCGAGGATTAACGTCAGTGTAATACTTTGGGGGAGGGACAATGTGTATGTCATTGAACCTTAACCTACAGTGGATATATAAAGTCTACACAACCCTGTTCAAATGTCATTTTTGATATTGCTGCCTACATTTTAAGTAGCTTTGATTAACCCCAAATTTCAGCCGTTCTGTTATGTAGTTGAACAGCTGAACTTTATCAGAGGTTAATGAGCGGTACTTAAAAAGGGGAGTCGACCCAATTATTTTCTGCACAGTTTAATGCAAGGCCCACTAGTCGGAATATAGCATTGAGATTAAAATTGTGTTCGTGGAATGCGAGCAGCAAAATCCACCCGTTTTCATCCATCTCAGGATCCGTCAACTAAAAATGTCGTCACAGTTGCTCAAGGCTCAGCTAACGACAAATCATGGCTCAACTTCAGTAAACAGGTGAGGCGTGATTGGTTGCTACCTTAGCCGTAAGCAACTGTGATGTCATTTACAGTTGACAGAAGAGACAAAATGGCCGCCCTCTGAGACGGCCACAAACATCATATTAATCAAAATGCCATGATTTAACTAGTGAAGGTGCATACAACATTTTATGGCAAAGTTTTTTTGGGAGGTGACTTCCCCTTTAAATGGCAGTGCCTTTTTTTATTTTTTTTTTTATTTAACATGAATGGTTAATTCTGAGAGGTTGTGCAGACTTGTGCAACCACATGATTTTAGTGCCACATTTTTATTACCCTGTCTCGCTCCAAACAAACCCAAAATAGAAGATAAAAGACAAACTCGTAGATTTAGAAAGACACTCACCGGGTTTTTCTTCTTCTTGTCCTTTTTAGCGCTTGGCTTCCTATTACTGACAAAGTAGTGCAGCGTGCCGTACTCTATTAGTGCAGCAAAGACGAAGATGAAGCAGACGGACACAAACAGGTCCATGGCTGTCACGTAGGAGACTTTTGGCAGAGACTTCCTGGCTATGGTACTCAATGTGGTCATGGTCAGCACGGTGGTGATGCCTGGTAATGAAATAATAGACGATGGTTGTACACCAAGTTTCCAACTGTTGTAATGGTGGATATAACTACGGCACAAATCAGAATCTAAAATAGAAGCCACTCTAGTTAGAGGTTCTAAATTCTAGATTCCCAACACACGGCATTAGTGTGATGTGTTTTGAGTGCATCACCGTGAAAGAAAGACATCCTTAAGGGGAAAATATTGGAGATTTTAGTCTACTCTCGGATTTTCCTTATTCTGATTGGTGTACAATGGTTATGACAGACACAACATTCATTTTCCAGTGCCATTCTATCAAACTGCCTTCATGACAAGTCTGAATATATTTTTTTTATCCTTTCACACATCTTTCAAAATGGACCTGTGAGAGGAAAAGAGAAACCTAGGACTGTGACGAATAACAACATGCATTTGTTAAAAGCTGTGATAATACAAATTAAGGAAAGAACCCCACCCCCCCCAAAAAAACAAAAAAAAAAACCCAAAAACATTAATTTAGCAGGCTGTGAATGAAGTCAAGCAAAGCAGTGCGGCAATATTGGAGAATTTAATTGATACAAAAGGAGGATAAACGGTGGCTGTTTGATTACGTGCTCTTAACAGTTCGATCCCCAGGAGAGATTCATAAACAGCTGTTTTCCGCTCCCTGCAGTCCATATGGTGTATGGTTCATCTGCCATTGACCACCAACACTGACATAACATTGCAAAAAAAACACCATTTGGTAATCCTTCCCCCTGTATGGTTGTCTTGCTCTGGCTCTAATGATGATGTGGAACAAGGCGGGTTATGGCACATGGAAAGGTTTTATATGATCACTGATACTACAGATTAGCACGGCCGCCAGCAGCATAATACCTCCGGAATACAAATAAACAAAGATGCCACATTCATGTTGATTAATCATGGAGATTTGCGCTGCAGTCAAGGTGTGGACCAAAAGACATGTGTCTGTCTCAGGATTAATATTTCAGCATTGTGAGTGGAATTGGTTTATTTCTGGGTGGCATTGAAGTATTAGAAATTATGTCATCTGCATTAATCCACTCTCCAACCACCTGCCCGTATAATCTTTCAAAGAGGAAATTTGGATATTCGTTTCTTGGTATAATTTTAGCAGGGATTTAACAGCGTTAGTATTTCCAAAGCAAATCATGTTGAAATCCACCAACGCTCAAGTGCTATCTATTTTTAGAAATTGATGGCAGACAAAGTAATGACGACAGCAAGCTAGAGGAAGATTTCTTCCCCGGCGGATTCTGGTACATTCAGTTATGCCAGATAATGATCACATCACATGGATTCGAGGTCAAGATTTTTCAGGCCTTTCGGGTCCGAAAAGAAAGCTGACAAGGAGAAAGCTACATGGCCGAAAAAAACATTCATTCCCAAGGATGTCCCCTGCAGGTGAAGGAAGTTCAAAGCCTGACATGTTTTGTTGCTATTTAAACTCTTGCTCTCGTTTTAGTTCTCTCCTTTTCTTTTCCGTAGATCTAAGACGCAGCAGCCTCTATTATTATTGTGCTGAGGCTGCATCCCGGCATCTTTGCTGCTGTACTGCATAATGAATGTCTCATTAAGGCTCGCGTGAAAACATGTGCCAGGATTGGATCTTCTAATCAAGATGGACTAGATTCCTGAGCAGCATGCCTGCCTCAGAGGGAAAGATGAGGTGGAAGAAGGAAAGAGGCCAACTAAGTAGACGGCTATTCAATGGGAGGTTCAAAGTCACCACCACAGAGCTCTTCATGTTTCATTGGCATACTTATTAATGAATTTAAGTGACAGGGTGTGTGGTCCAGTATCAATGTGCAATTACAGATCATTTCAATTGTGATTGGCAGCATTTAAAATGTAAAGCACAAACTCACCTAATGATGTCCGGGCTGGCACTGCATCCTTGTTGATCCAGAATGAGACCCAAGAGAGGACAACAATGAGAGTGCATGGGATGTAGGTTTGGATGGTGAAGTAGCCCATTCTCCTGCTCAGATCAAAGAAGACCGTCAGCACCACATAGTCACCTAAACAAGAGAAAAAGAGGACAATGCGGGTGGGATTACATTTCACTCGATAACGCCTGACAATTTTGTTCTGTCCTTGCCAGGCAGTTTGATACCAGAATATTCTGCAGAACACTCTTCACCCACGTATTAAATCATTCTGTATTAACACACTATGATTAAACACAGCTGTCAAAAGCGAACATGAACAAACTCAAGTCAGACGATGAATATGTAAAGCTGGGTAACAGAATTGTTTGCTGAAGAAAGCTAGTGCAATCAAAAACTTGATTTAAGATACTTGCTTGGGCTCATGTAAAAGTCAACATCAGTATACATGGGCTGAATTTTTAGTTGTTATATTATCAAAAACAAAAGGATACCAAAATAAGGCATACTATACCGAACAATTAGACACACCGTTTTGGTGTTTGACAGAGAGTTGAAAATTCAGCAAAATAAATTCCATCCGATAATATGAAAAATCCAGAACATCTTCTGCTGTTTTTATTACCAAGGTCTTTCTCTTTTCTGAATTCTTGGGTTGCGTTGTCATGCTGCTAAGATGTCACACTATGCACAGTTCACAGTTGCTGTAGCAATTACCATGCCACCCACACACAATTTTGTTCATTCCAAACCATTGGATGAGCTACAGTATACTACCTCAATTACCAGAATAAAGTCTCGTGTTAACAGCGCTTGATAGCTTAGCTGAGGTGGTCAAAGGTACAGTATCATCTGTTTTGCTGGCCCAATATACAAACTTGAGCCTTAGACACTTTGATTTGCATCTGGATCAAAACCAAACGGACAGTAAGGGTCTGTCAAGTCTACCTATTTCCCACCTACCTGAATATATTGCTAATCCTCTTCAGGATCAAGTGGCTCCAGTGGCAGGGCGGTCATTTGAAACCTAGGCTTTCGGTGAAGTCCTACTGAGTCCAACTTGAATAAATAAACCTCTTAATACCAAAATTTATGAAACCACGGCTGGAGAAATAATAGACACACACTTACACACTAGTGCGTGTTGGACGACTTAGCTTCTCTTGAATGGTCCGTCTTGAAAGTGCATCTGCAATTAAATCCACAGTTTTCCCTCCTTTGGCCACTGTGGTTTAAACTAGCAAGAATTTATTTAAAATTTTCGAACGGTTGCCAGTTACGACATTTGGTTATGTTGATTCCGCAAAGCGCTGCCCCCTCCACAAGTGAGGATCCAATCACAAGACACGTTCATCACCTTCAACGAGAAGGCCTTACTGTCATCAACTTGTGATCTGATTGGCTGTCGCGACTGTCTATCAACCGTAAACCCCCGCCCACACGATTGTATCTGAAGGCCTCGGATGAATAGTGCATACTTATTATGAAATCTGCCTGGCAACACAAGCTTGCTGAATTCTGATTGGATAAAAACTCTCACATAAAAAAAAAAAAACACTAGCATATAAAATGATAATATGATCATGATTTGTTGATTATGTTAGGCCAGCAGAAAAGGCCTTGAAGGCCTTGAGCACTGTGTGGCTCATTGAGTCTGGAATATTTGCGACACAAAGAGCATTTCAGTTGACTAACCTCTTCTGCTTTGACAGTGCATCAGTGCTAAAGCTACCTTTGCTCTACCTGTCGGTATCTGTTGGTTTGTGTTAGTTTAATGGCAGCTCAGCGTCACTTGCTTGTCTGCTAATTGATTAACATCAAACTGTTAGCGGTGTCGAAAACCTCCGCTGGCCTCTCACTATGGCTTGTAACCTGCAGGCCGCGAGCCTTCTCTCTGTCTTAGTCATTTGTGTGATGGTGTGCGTGCGTGTGTGTGTGTGTGTGTGTGTGTGCGTGGTTTGTGTGCGTGCGTGTGCGTGAGTGAGAGAGAGAGTTCGATGGCTGCCGGCGCTCCGCAGCTGGGGTACGAACAGCTGGCTAATAATTTTCCTCATGAAAAGGGCGCGCCGCAGTTTATTGCGAAACAGCCGACATCTGTGTGTTTTCGCGCTCGCGCTAATGAGCGACAGAGAGAGAAAGATGCGAGACTGTTTGTGTTTATTTTGCTGTGATCAGCGCCGGCGAGTTCTTGTAGCATCTGGATGGGGACCAAGTTTGGCTGATCTGCCCCAGCATGCGCCGCTGCTCACCAGGCCATTAAAAGTGTCATATGATAAACAAAGTGCAGTGACCCCTACAGCACAGCTATAACTGTTCATAGCACCATATGTATTTTCTGCTGATGCAGGCTAGTGTGTGGCATATGATTTGTAGGCGACACAGAACTTGAAGGTCCAACAGAGCACTATGTTTGAATTTTATTAGCATTGCATTAGCAATAACCCCTAAAGCAAGATGCTTTGCAGCTGGGTAATACATACATCCCAGCTTTGGCTTTAGTAACAACGATCAGTCCAACGTGGCTGAAATTGGAAGGCGTGGGACTCTAATGCCATAGGCGCGCCTTCATCCATTCACCAGTTTCATTACAAGCCGCAGCACTTGCCAAGAGGAGATTTTGTGGCGTCGTTATCGACCTGTGCCCTCCACTGTGGCAAGCTGATGTATCAGTATCAGACCGCCCGCCATTACAGCAAAAGGGGTGTAATGCATTAGTTTGTTAATCATGTCCTGGTTGCACATGGTTTCAAGGCTTGGAGGATATTTCACAACATTTATGTATGGGGAAGAAGCATGAGTTTGAATCTTGGCATAATTCCTTGTTGACGAACAATTTCACGCAAAATGGCGATTTTGCAAAAATGGAGCTCTTCTTCAATGACTTGAAATTATTTCATTTTATACTACTATTATTTTTGTCGTATATAAATAATAGTCTATTTTTGTAGTTTTATCCTCTTGGTACACATAAATCCCTTGAGCAGCCAGAATAAAAATAGTAATGGTCTATTGTCTAAAATCAATAGCGATTGCATTTAAACTCAGAAATGAAATGTTGACAGGAAGTGTTTTAGGGAGAGGACAAATTTATACACGTCGTAGCATAATGTATATCCCCAGTTCCATTGAAGTTAGGACGTTGTGTAAAAAATGATTTGCAAATCATTGTATCCTTTTTTCATTTACATTTTACACGTCTCAACCAGTGTTGTTTTTGGCAGGCATTTTAGATTTAGTCTTAGTCTTAGTCATTTGGACGAAAATGCTGATTAGTTTTTGTCACATTTAGTCACTCTTATTTGCGATAGTTCTAGTCTAGCTTTAGTCGACGAAAACGCAACAAAAGGTTTTAGTCTAATTTTCGTAAATTTATTCAACAAAAACTCAAAAAGTATTTTGTCCATTTTTGTCAAAACTAGTCATATAAGGTTTCAATCCAATAGCAAAGATTTTATGTTCAACTACGAGATAAAGTGTTCAATGCTCATTGCTCACAAATAAGCCGAGAATCAAAACATTTTATCTGGCAACTGTTGTGGCTTCGAAGCAACATAAGTAAACAAAATAAAAACGTTTTAACAACATAGACTTGTCGTAGACTTGTTCTAATACAGTAGCACAAGTACAAACTCAATCAAACATGTCTTCTTTACACAACAAAGTAGCCTACATATGAGTGAAAAAAGCGTATGCGTGTGCAAGGCGAGATGAATGACTGCAGATTTTTATTTTTTATTTTTTTTTTAATGACCGCAGACGTGTTCGTGTTTTGTTGTGCCGGTGTGTGCGGCGCATGAGCCCTGCGTTTTGTCCCGGTAGCGGGCGTGCTCAAACGAGGATAGGTTGCAGCGGCAATTTTTTTTTTGAAAGACCAATTTCATGTACAATAGGAAGGGATGTCAGAAATTTTGAACACGTCTGACGGACCACACGCTAACAATTTTGTCCTGTCTCGTCTCGTCACCGAAAATTCATGTTCGTCACGTCATGTTTTCGTTATCAAAGAGCCACATTTAGCTCGTCATTGTCTCGTTATCGTCGTGAAAAAAAGGGGCGTCAATGAAATATTATTGTCATCGTTTATGAAAACAACACAGGTCTCAACCTCAATGGAATCTGCGTTGTATATTATATTTAATATTGGATATTTTTGGGTTGCATAGTGTTTTCAGTTGAAGTTTGTTTTTGAGTCTCTGTACAGGGACTCAAACTGGGAAGGAGGCAGCCAATTTCGTAGCAGTACCTCTGATGATCTAACGTTTTTACTTTTTTGTGACCATCACCACCGAAAAGTCCAATTTACACCGAGCGGACCAGCAGCGAATGTAATGAAGCCGCTATACGTGCTGCTATGATCTCCCAGCCTTTCGCAACACCGCCCACATCGTCTGCTCCTTCCCTATCCCGCTAACAATCATCTGATCCAAAGTGCTAATTTCTCCTGTCACAAGAACACAAAGATTACAGATCAGTGCAGTAAAGGCGTCCTATGTAACGTCTCTGCCCGCCGCTAATAAAAAGAACTTATCATCCATCGTTGTAATTACATTGCTTTTAAGTCAATCACTTTCTATCTAGACAAGGACGGATTTTGCAGACCCAACCCATGCAAAAATACTGACAGCAGCACAAACCTGCCATTGAGATTTTTTTTTTTTTGTATCGAGGATACCACAGTTACTTCAAGCTGATGTAATCTACGGAAAGCAATAAAAAACTTGGCTGGCCTGATCATTCATCAGAAATCAGCTCTTTATTGTTAGAGGCAACACATTTAACAGAATGAGAGCCAGAGTGATGCAATGGCATAATAATTCTTTCATCCTTGGCCTTCCTGTGATGAATGTATACTTTTATATCAAAAAATATTTAATTCTTATATTGGAGGGTAAAGAAACACCTTATCTGAGTTAGATAGCGGAGAAGATTAAGGACAACTAGCAGGGACATGGTAGGAATGAAACCTGGTATGTGAATTCAAGATTGCTGACCAGAAAAAAAGTCACATGACAATATCATATTGTCATTCTTCTGGCAGACAGGTTGCAAATTGGTGGAGATTTAGACGGGCAGCAGAGACCCGAGGCACATGGTGGCCATCTAATACGAGGCTGCTGACAGGCCGTTCTCTCAACGCTTGTGGATATAAGAGGTGACAGCGTATGTAAATGCACAGGTTTGACTGAAAGACAGGAAGCTTGATAATGACTGGCGATACGCCTTGGCTACTTGTCAGGGTCAACAGTACTTAGCCAGAATGCTGGCTCATCGCTTTTTGGTGACATGACGAACGGCACATGATGAAACAAATGACCACGTTTCTGTGTTGTTCCGTGCAGGCTATTTTTAGACCTGCCAGTGGGGACTGGCATGACCATCATGGATAATCTTTTTTTTTTTTTTTTTGCCATGTAGCACACTCTTGGACACAGCCCAAGATTATAGACATACGTGGTTGTTTTCTTAATTGACTCATATCTAACCATAAGGTAACCGCTGCACGGTACTTTGAAAGAGTACCGTATTTTCACAACCATAAGGCGCACTTTAAAGTCCCAAATCTTCTCCAAAACAGACAAAGCGCCCTGTACTGCGACCCACCTTGTGTACAGAATGAGACCCATAAATTTGTACACACGCTATTCACTCGAGCAACGGGCCTGATGCCCCATTGAGCATTTCAGCCCTGCTGGTTGAAGTCTGAAACTACTGTGGGCAGACTGCGACAATTAAATTCTGTGAATTTGGTGCTGGTTTCACACAATCACAACAGACCAGTATGTGTGGGAGAAATCTGGACAAAATGCGCAAGCTAGCATGCGCGAGTTAGCATGCACGAGCTAGCATGCGCATCATAGTGCGGCGCGTCTTGTGTGTGTGTTAAATACATAAATAACACCCACAACTGACCCTTTGATACAGTGCGTCTTTTGGACGTGGAAATATAGTAAGAGTAAATTAAAAAAAGTAATGACCCTTTATTATAATGTAGGGAGCTTGAATGTTCTTAATTTTTGGAAATGTCAACTGACTTCCCTGTTCATTTTGACATTGATAATTATGTCAACTTAATTATACGTGGTTGTATACGTATTCTACTGAGCAGCCGGGACAGTGACATAAGTTCATTTTTGCTACAATATACATACTATGTCCCAATAACTTGTACTTATAATTCTGCAGTTTACATACTTTTGCTCTTTGCAAGCATTGGTAGCCTTTTGTGATGAGGTTCCCGGAATATCAAGCAATAGCCATTACATTGGATATGCTCGGATTTTGTACCTGGCTAAAAATGATTAATTTTCAATAAGAATGCAAAAGTCTGCCATAGAACGTATCCTCCAATGGTTCCCTTTCCTCCTATGCCTGATTCTGTTTACTTCCACCTCACCTTGTCTAAAAATGGCTACATTATTTGTTTTTCACACACTGAGCAGAGATGTGATTCAAACCTGTTATGTAAGCTTAAGCGTGTTCTTAAATTCAGCGCTCACCCTCCTTCCCTCGTTCTCTTGACAACGGCACATCGTCTCAGTCTCATATTCACTCCGAATACAACATGCTATGACCTCTTATGTCTCACAATGATACAATAGATTAGTCTTTGCAATAGCTGTAAAGATTTTTAATAGATGTATGGATAGAAGGGTGAAATATACAATCCTTAAAGTCATGTATATGTCTTGCAGTGGGTCCGAGTTTATTATCTTTGCAACCTCATGTGTCATTTTTCAAATAGTGCAGTCCATTTCCCTTAAACGACCGCCATGTCTTTATTATATGAGTAGTGGAAGTTTACCAGAATCCGCCGCAAAATGTGAAGAAAAAAAAAAAAAAAAGAAAGAAAAAAGTTGGTTCGCGCAGTGTTTGTGACAGTAATAAAGTACTTTATTAACCAAAAAGTGAAAAATGTGTATGAAAATGAAGTCAAGTTTCTATAGCTTGGCATCTATTAATGAAAATCCCCTCTTTGCTTAAGTCCAACTATTCCAGCGGAATATTAATAAAATATTGCCTCGCAGAAATTGAGAGAGCTGCACACATAACATATTTGCAGGAAGGCAGGTTAATCCTCTTAGTATAAACACAGTCCGAGCTTCTATGACATCAAACTGAATTTCACTGTGTCCTTTGCAAAAGTTAATGCTAATAAAAACCCATTGATATATTACGATATCTGTCACACTCATTTGCATAATAGGCCAAGATAAAACATGCCACTCTCTATTGAAAGCTCTGTGAAGGTATAAGACACCGCTCGGGGCATCCGATTGTTGTCACATTGAGGATTTATTGGACACAATGACAAAAAAATTACTTTATTGAATCCCATAAACCTGAAACGGATTGCAAGGAAATGCACTACAGCAGAGAATGAAATATTCTCACTCATTTTTCCTCCAAGTGTCAACGATCTCGCAACTTTACGTGCAAGTCCACATGAAAGGCAAACATCTCCATAAGCAACATCTATGACACAGTTGGCCTGCTTTCTTTTTTTATTTTATTTAGCTCAGCACTCGCCCCCCTCTTTTCCCTTTTTTTTTTTTTTTTTTTGCAGTACCCTTGCTTCCCTCTACTCAATGACCTCCATCCATGCCTACCAGCATCTCAACTGAAAAAACAACCTCAATACTGCCCTCCACTCGCAAGATATTTTTTGGTTAATTTGCAATGTATTTGCGTGTCCTAGTTTATCTATCTGAAGCTTCCGTGGCAACTGCTGTTTGAGGCGATGGAGGCTTGAGCTACGGGCGTGATTTTACATTTGGGATTTGAATAATAATCAGTTCAATGTTGATAACTTGGTAGATTGTGCAGATTTTTTAACAACCGAGCGGGTTAAGATGGAGTGCACTACTTGGCCGTAACAAGTGTAGGCGCTACTGAATCCGTCGAAACGACAACGACAACATGGCAACAGCGACATTCCATCCAATTAATTTAATATCCTCCATCGTCAAAAGACAAATCTAGCTGGCACTTCACTAATGCATGTGAATCAAAACATTCATCCATTTAAGTATCGTTCCAATCTTTCCTTTCGTTCATCAAACCATCGACTAGACATAACAAGAAAGATGACTTGGGCATTGCCTTTTAGAAAAAGTTGATAAATCCGATTCCGTGCAATGCGACTATTGAAGCATGCAAGCACAGGTAGGGGGATGTGTGTCAGGGGATGGCGTGCGGCGTAAATTGGAATTTAACTTGACAAAAGGACGATAGTGGCTGAGTCACAACGTTTATCCTGCCCCTCATAAGTGTCACCAGCAGAGAGAGAGAGAGTGAGAGAGAGAGAGAGAGAGTGAGAGAGAGAGAGAGAAAGAGGAGTGGATGGCTGGAGAAAGAGATTAAGAGCGAGTAGCTATAATAGGAGTGCCGTCTCGCTGTGGCTAATGGATTGTTTCGGCACTCTTTAACCTCCTTTCTCTTAATAAACGCCGGGTGATCGTCATCTGATTAAAGAGCTGCAGCATATTTTCACACTCATTCATTTACTCTTCTTATAGATTCCGTTCCGTGTCTCTGAAACCGACACAAGTTATTGGTGTGTCATGTCATGCTGTCATTTTTACACTTTCTGATGCTTTACAGGATTGATTTATGACCGTGAACATCTACTCTTATGTTACTTTATGGCAAGGTTTTATATCCAATCAGGACTCCAATGTCTCAGTAACAGTAAAATAAACCATCAGCGTCAGTGTTTTATTGCTTTCCCTTTTTCAGACCACTTTTCTTGATGAAACCAAGCAGCCTTTGACAAGCAACCTTGCCTTCGCAGTTATATTTTCCCCCACGTATTCGATAAACAGTTCCCGATTCAATAAGTCTGCTCATGTGCTTTACTTATCACTGCTTTTAAAAAAACGAATGCCACAAAGAAATAGATCACTATTCAGTCAAACCACATTCTTCAGATTAGGATTGGCATTTGGAAGAAATTAAATAGTCATATGCTATTAACAGTTTTTCAAATATCTTAAATTGTCTCCCCGAATGTTCTGAACTCCTGTCATTGAAATTACAGGAATGACATAAACAGCACATCTGCTGTGTTTCAACACACAATTATTTCTCAACCTCGTTAGCACAAAATCAACTTCACTGTCTTTACATGATTTCCTCTCAATACAAATTGACATTAAATAACATCCCATGTGCAGCAAGTACCACGGAGAGCGGCTTAATCATTCAATCATCACGTTACATTTCAACTGCTGCCTGGGATTCATTTTATTAACTTCATTTGACTGTGACAAATTAAGTTTTAAGCATAACAAACATGCTTATTTAATGACGTCAATGTGTGGATTCACAAAAATTGCATGCACGACAAATGTATAACGCTATCAGGAATTTGCATGCAAATGAAGAGACACATTTTATTCCCCTCTGTCTGAGGACACCATATTTGGCCTTTGGTACGGTATGTTGTTATCTTGTGGCAGCAGAACTGTAAATACTGTGGCTGTTTATGAGTATGTCTTTGCGGATTAAGGCCTACGTCTCTATTTGCAGCTACAACGGCCTAAAGATAGAACAAGGATATGCTTGCTCATGCTATAAGAGGGAATGCATTTTCTTTCCATGGGTTTGTTATTTATTTGTTTTCTCGAGCTTGTTCCTTTCCAGTGCAATTCATGCCCAAACCCTCAACCCCCACCCCCGTCCCGGATTTGCCCCATCAACAAATCATCTGGAAACTGCGAAGCTCCGTAATCGGGACAGGGCCACTGATGTATCTCGGGGCTTTCTCCACTCAAGCTGAATCACACAGGCGGACGCACACAGACAACAAGGCTGCACGGCATGGCTTCTGGAAGGTCAATCTAAGAATAGCTTTCTATACATCACAAGCAGACAGACTCATCGAAACGTGCATTGCTGTATGGCACATGTTAAACGCATCGACGTATGTAACAGATGTATATAGGTATGTGGGTTTGCGATGCGATCGTGCTGTTTAAATTAAAACCTTTCATGAGTCATTATGAAGAGGGGCTAGAATAGCTACCGAACGAGACAATCAGTTGGGAAATTACATGGCTAGCCTTTATGCTTGGATGGAAAAGCCTTCAGGACATCCATCGAAGATGTTTTTTATAAGCTAATTTGTGCTGGAACTATGACTCACAAACATGGTGAGATCTCTCTGTGGATCTGAGTAATGGAAGCGTAACATGAATGCACTATAAATAACGCTTTTCTTTTTCCCTATCTATAACGTGTCCTCCATTCTTTTGTATGTATGTTCACAAAACATAATCGGCGGATTGCTTTACTTGCTTTATTATTATTTTTTTTTTGTTTTAATTGAACTGTGCTTTTTAAGACATTTTTATGTACAATTCTGCACGCACCCGATGAACTAGTAAAACTAAAATATAATGTATAATAAGATTTCTGAATACAACTGCTAAGTTTTTGCTTTACCATACAAACCAATTCCTTATGACAGCAATTTAAGATCTTGTCTCTCATCTATTTCCTTCTGTATTGCGAATCATTTTTCAGCTTGTTTTCCCTTGTAAGCCTGCCAGTGTGTGAGTGAGTGTGTGTTGATGAATGCAGGTAAAGGCTTGAAGGCAGTGCAGTGAGTCTTGATACGAAGTGACATGTTGAGAGATCATGCCTTTGGACACTGGCTGAGCGGGGGACAAGTGGGGAACCAAATATAAGCGGACGCCGCCTTTATTAAAAGGTACATCAAAAGCAGCAGTTGGCTTGTCAACCCCCAAACCGTCTATGTCATTGTAAAAAAAATTTTTTTAATGCACGCTTTGTTATTATCGCTTTTTTATTTGAGAGATAATCTGATCAGAGTGAGGTCGCGTTTTTGGAAAATGAGACGTAATGACCTCCTCCAGCTAAAACCGGTTCACCTGCCTGCATGTCTGCAAGCATTAACGTTATTTCCAGTTGCCTTGCCTGACCCGTTCTTACATTGCAAAAAGACATCAATAGGAATAGTCCTCAAACTTTTAACTTTTTCTTGAATACGTTGCTGAAAAAAAAAATGGTACTATGAGACATATTGCGTTCTGTCCATAAACAAATCATTTTAATATAATTTCTGCAGCTCTCGCCAACTGCATAGGGTGCATTTTGTGGTCAGACTCTCTCTTAACAGAATGCTCGTTGAGGCAGATGTTGTGCTCGCCCAACTGGCAGCAGGTCAGAAACCCAAAGTGACTGCAAAATGAGACAAGGGGTCTCTCAACCGCAGTCAAGGTTCTCTGCGCTGACAAGAGAGCAGATGGCGGTTTGGCTGTTGGCGGAAATAACAAACCAGATCAGAGATGCATGCTCCGAAGTCTTCACCGCATTTAATCCGCCTACGCAGATTGTCTTTTCATGATGTCACTTGGAAATGCTTTGATTAAACCCAGAAGTTTCAAATGCATGTTATTTTTTGTCTACAACTTGCAGCTCTTAGTTCAAGAATACTCTATTGTGTCGTCATACTTTGATAGAAATGAGTGTCGAAGTGGTTCATTTTGGATTTGTGAATTTTTCTACGTTGTCGTTATATATAAAGCACTGGATTATCTGACTGCCATAGCCGCAATCAATCTCTTAGCCAACACTCCAAACAAAATTGACTGCTCCACATAAGAGTGCTGCTCAACTCAACTAGCAATGTATGCTAAAGCACATAACACTTCCAGACCAAATGGAATTTTATGGCTGTTGTTTGTGCTTTAAAAAAAATGTGTACGTTAGACTGTTATACTGAGTCTGGCACATTTTCTAAACTAATTCAAATATGGACAAAATGTAACAAAAATATTATTTTCTATAAGCACAGAGTTGTGGTCTACTGGCCTAGCATGCATGTTACTACACTGCATTTTTATTTTTTTTGTATGCCTTAGTCTAGTTACTAACTCTTTTGTAGTGTAAACATGAAAACTTGAAGCTGACGGCATTTAAAAATGGAAAAAGAGCAAGAGAAAATTGAATTATATATATTTAGTTCTTCCCAGCTCATAAAAAATGTTCCAGGATTCCATCCATTTTTTTTACCAGGCTGCAGCTTCAACAAAAGTCAGAATTTTTTAGGTCCAATTTATCCTTTGCCACCGTCCAGCCAGCCTCAGGCTCCTGACTTTTAATTATCAAGGTTTCTCAGCGCATTGTATATGACCTTACCTTATTGCAGCAGCATTAAATACAGTCCCATGTAATGTTAATTCCCCTAAAATCACCTACAACAAAGTGTCAATGCTTTTCAGTCAAAAAAAAAAACAGCCACCAAATATCCCATTTTGTTTAAAAGCATATTTGGAGGCTTAATGTGAGTAGTCTGTGTGGGCCAGACGACTGTGATAAGGTCTTTTAAAATGTTCCGATACAAAAAGGATGAAGCTCACAATGCTGCCCACATCTGATTAAATGTCATGTCCATGAATGCTGTAAAGCAAAATCCAATCCGGACCTCACGTGCTCGACAAACACTACAGTTCAGTCTAATATAATAGAGTGAAAAGTGGCTCATCCTAATATTTCTCTTGCGTGTGGCCGAACACAAATATATCCACATTATGGGAGGTAGAGGGTTGTGCCAGTTTCTTCTTTCAGAAGAAAACATTTCATAACAAAATAATAGTAAATATACGAGAAAGTGATTTATCAGAAGTGGTCTTACCTGAGACGGTCCTGACAATCTCCGAGGTGTTCCTCAGGCCCACAAAGGAGAACTGGTAAAGCCTCCAGGAGCGGATGTCTCCAACTTCCACTGAGCTCCTCTTCCACTTGTACACAATCTCCTCCCTGGGGTAGCCATCTGTGCAGGAGAGAGACAAGAAACACGGGGGATTAGCTGAGATGAACGGTACGAATGCGCGACAAACATTTCATCCCTTACAGGAGTTCCCTCTATAGATTTGCTCACTCTTCCAATTCAGTATAAAGCCAAAGTACTCGTCATCTATTTCATCACAGGAAAATCTATTTAAGTCTCAGAGCTAACAAAACATCCTAAAAAAAAAAAGAGCCATTACATAACTTAGTCCTTCTTGTGTGTCATTTTTTTTTTGGGTGTGTAACTCCACGGTTAATAAAAATAATATTTACCGATATTGTAAAGACTTGCGTCGGACGATGCCCTCGAGCTGCTGGTGGCTTCAGTACGGCACGTGGACTTTCCTCAGTGTAAACGTGACTAAATAGCTTCATGACGTTGAGCTAGCTGCTTTCAGGCATGCTATGAGAAGCGTGGATGTGCCCAGTCGCCACATTTAGGACAACCTAGGAACTTCTTGTGAATTGACTGTCATCAAATATGCCAATGGGATAAGAGAGGTGTGTGTCAATAGTAGTGACTGGCTGTATATTTGGTACCTCGGCCATAAATTGGGATTTCCACGACTTAATCCACATTTTAAAACCACCGTGTCACGTCACAATTATTGAAACCATCGATCTAACAGCACACAGCTCTGCTCTGTATATCACCCGGAAAAGGTCAGAATGATTATTCATCATGTTAATACATACAAATACAATATTGCCATGACACTTTGAAAAAAAAACATCATCATTAGTCAATGCTGGCTCAAGTTTTGCTCTGGCCACCCCATGAGAGGATGAAAAAAAATGCTAATGTCGTCGAGGGCCAGTCAGCCCCGTGAGGACGGATTTGAAATTTGATTGTATGGCCGGTACTACTGATTCTGATTAGCTTGACTAAAATCGGATTGGACAAAATAGCGACAAAGATGGAGCAGTGTATCCAAGACATACAAAGAAATGACGGGACTAGACTGTTGGGATTAAATGAATACAATTTCCCGTGAGAAATAGTACAATTTATGTTGCAAATGTAGGTCAGTGTTTTTGATAGTGTGGGGCTTGCTGGGCCAGACTACACACTCGTGCATTGGTGCCAAAAAGATTTGTTTGAAAGATCTATAGGCTTCATCCAATTGAAATGAAGGACACTCTGGTTCCATATTTAGGCACACACTCGTTTCTCTTCTCTTGTTGCTTTTGGAGCTATTTACAAAGCCTTTTCCCAGAAGGCCTATCCCATGGTGCTTCTCTCTGTAGATCCATAGAGGCCTCATTAGCATAACTTTACCCCTCTTCTACACTTCCCCATGTGGCCAGTGAAGCGTTTCAACTTGTGGCACTTTTGAAATGCCCTCAGCAAAGTAATGTTCGGGAAATTGAGTCAATCTTTTCCTTTTGTTTTTTGAAAATGTTTTATTCAATCATTTTAGAGCCTGCCAATACACACTATGAAGGCCATGAATTTCATGTTACGACAATAGACACCATATTTTAGTCATGGCAATGTATGGCAACGGTAATTTCCCGAGGAAATAAAACTATTTTTGAAAAAACAGGCCACATACACTCCAACTGAATAGAATGAATACTTGATTAAATACTGATTAAATCAGAAAGGCAGCACGGTGGGCGACTGGTTAGCACGTTGGCCTCACAGTTCACAGGAGCAGGCTCCGATTCTAGATACGACCTTCTTGTGTGGAGTTTGCATGTTTTCCCCATGCCCGTGTGGGTTTCCTCCCACATTCCAAAAACATGCATGGTAGGTTGATTCAACACTCTAAATTGTAGGTGTGAGTGTGAGCGTTGATGTCCGAAGACAGCTGGGATAGACTCCAGCACCCCCGCGGTCCTCGTTAGGATGAGCGGTTTGGATGATCGATGGATTAAATCAGTGGTCAACAACCACCGGGCTGTAAGCCACTTTGGACCGAGCCGCACGGGTGAAAGAAAATGGTTGTATCTCTGCTTTATTTATTATTCGAGGCTGAAAAATATTCTAACGACAGATGTGACGTTAGTTGGTAGTTATCTCCCTTTTATTATCACAACACAGCTACTATGCTACTGTACAAGAGTCACACCGAACTTCTTCTCTCCCTCTCTGTCCGCTCCCTTCTCACACTCGCAAACCCCTCCCAAGCCGAGTCGCGTGATGCATTCAGAAAACTCGGAAATAACATCAGCAAAACACAGCTGTTACCAACACACATCTCCCAATTCGTAACAATATTTTATTATTCTATTTATTTTGAAAAGTCATGGCATCTCTCCGTTACATCGCACTATTGATGCATGTCAAGATGCTACATGCCTTGGTCGCCATGACGTTAATATCAAATCCAAAAGCTAGCAAATTAGTAAAAAAACAGACCACATATGAAGCCTGGTCTGCACAATATGCCACGAGCGTCTGGCACATGAGCTAAGAAAAAAACACATTTAATTTTGTTCCAGAACTATGTACGTTAGTTGGTAACCATTCAGATTGCAGAATTGTTTGCCATCTGCTTGATTCCCTATGGTAGGATTTGTGCAGTCCGCCTCAGATTCATAATGGCCATCCATTTCTAAAAGCGTTGTCCGTAAACGAGAAAGTAGCTTGCGAAATTATTCGTTGCATAGCTTTAACTGTATGTTGCATTTATATTAATCATGTAAATGAGATGGAGTCATTAGCCCAGTGGTCAGCCAAACTGTGTGTCCACACTTACAGCTTGAAAACTCCAGGGGACATGAATGCTCGTCCATTGGGAAGTTGTTCAGTTTCAGCTGGCATTCAGCATCGATGGTCAACCTGCAAAGACAAAAAACTCACTTGGTCTAAAAAAAAAACAGAAAACACCCTTCATACATCCCCAGTACAGACGTTAAAGCTGTTGTTTATCAAAACAAAATGAAGTTGAGCTTCACTGCAAGCACACCTGTCTTATCGCCACTTTTCACACTTGAGGGACCTTGAAATCATTAAAGTCATTAAACTTACTGTTAATAAGGGAACGACCTCAAGTGACTTTGCCCATCCGTGCGGACGCTATTGTCATGTATCATTGTCGCGCGTAGCACAGCGGTCATCCTAATTAACTAGCGCTCGCGTTACGAGTTACTCCAAATTAATGAAGTGGCGAGCCAGTGTTGCGCATAGAAGAACATCAATCATGACTTGATTGAGTCCGATGGACTTTAGTTTCTTTCTTATTATCTCGAGATATGCACTGTGGCGTCTGTAGAAAACATCTGCTGCGTTTAGGACAGTCAGAAAAGACGATACGCGTGATCCACATTTTTCAAAGTTCGTTATTGTACGGAGACGCGAATATTTAAGATATTCCCGATCTAATAAGCAACCCTGACTTCCTACCTGAGCGTATAGAGGATTCGCCCATCATTCCAGATCCGAAGCATGCGATTGGGTGTTGTTATCCAGTGGGCGTCGGCCTTCTTGGAGTTGCGGAAAAACGTGTCAGGAATCCAGATCTTTCCGACCATGTTGCTGTTGAGACGCAGAACCTTCATCGTGCTGTTGAATTTGAGCCTTCTGTCATACCAGGTCTGGGCAAAAAAGATGTCGATGGTGTATTCCTGGCAATAGCAAAAAACAAAACGGTAGATTGTCTTCAAACACTCAAAGCCACTTGACTTGTGTCTCTTATCTGCCTGACGATATCAGTGGGTCATTTTTCTTAGACCAAACGAGTGTGCTCAAAACAATGGCTTTACTATTTTTTTTTTCATCCCCAACAGAGAAGAGTAACAGTTTGACTCCCTCAACCTTAAAATGAATGGGCCAATGATCAACTAATGCCTCTCATTTTTTGGCTCAAGTACTATCAAACCTCATTACCAGCTAGACTAAAATCTACTGTCTTCTTTTCAGTCCCGTTGAGATCAGGCTTAGAACGTAAGGAAGTCAGACGGATGAAAACCCAGATGACAGAAGCCTGGGCGTAATGGGGGAATAAAAGTGGAGGCAGCGATTGAAACGGAACTATCGCTCTTTTCTTACTCATTTAGTTACTTGGACTGTTTGAGCCCCGAGGTTTCAAGTAAAGTACAGCTGGAGAGAAATAAACGGGGCACTTGTGTGCAAGAAGCCATAAAGGCATTAACTTTGTGACAAAGCTGAACCCAACAATGAAGTCCAAACCTATTCAACGAGTTCCAAACAAGAGCTAAAAAACTGCTTTTTCACTGAGCATCATTGCCATTCACTCTAGTATTTTGTCTCCCTTTTGCACTCTCTACAGTCGTCGTGTGGTTTAATTACCTCTGACAAATGCAATGTTTTTTGGGGACAAGCCTCAGTTTTTTATATCACAGTTTCATTAACCAGAATCTTGCGCCCATCACTGTTAAATTGTGTCCAATTTGAACAACATGTGAGAAAAGGGTCAGAAGTCAACCCTTTTTTTCTGCATCTGATTAATACCTTTACATAAACTACGGCACGACAAAAAAACTTGCAGTGTGTGTAGGCTACGTAAAAACTGCGCTTTCATAGTCACACATTTGGATCATCCAACGTCAGCTTTGTCTACAAAGTCTTCCTTTAGACCAGGGGTGGGCAAACTTTTTGATTGGCGGGCCACAATGGGTTCTAAAATTTGACAGAGGGGACGGATCAGGAGCAGATGGATGGAGTGTTTTGGTAACCTCACCTCATCGGCGAAAAAAAATACTTTTAATTTGAAATTAAAGTGAACAAAAGCATTACAACAATATATATCTTGTTCAAAAACCACAGTATTTAGAAAATAAAACATTAGCAACGTTTATTCATTTCATGTTTTTCAAGTTGGGCGGGCCAGATTAAAACGTTTAACGGTCCGCCTGTGGCCCCCGGGTCGTAGTCTGCCCACGCCTGCTTGAGAGCATCCCATCTTTGTGACTCGTGTGTTTGCCATATTTCCCATGAATTCACATTGCATAATTAAGAATATGAAATCACGCCTGTGCCTAGACGCGTATCCCCGTGCCATCTGTCCCCTCGCTGTACCGACAAAGCTCCCACATTCGTCATGTTACAAGTGTGAACAAAAGGGCCTGTGGGTGATTACATATCAACGTGAGGCAATCCATCAACCTTTTGTGTCGGCGTAGTGCCCTCATGCACACACGCTCGCACACGCAGATTCCCTGATGTTCTTATACAGCCCATCCAAATCAATACCTTACAGTGACTGCTCCGGATGATTGTGTTTGATCAACTACAAAAAGCAGAAAAGAAACACAACATTCTATGTGGGTATTTGCAACTTACTCAATCATCAAATTTTAAAATATGCTATATCATAATCGCCGACGGCTCTGTATGGATGAGGTGTTATAAGCTGTCTGCACCGAGCGCCACTGAATAGTTGATCCAGTATGGAGCGAAGGCCGGTGCAGCTGTTTCAGCCGCTGATCGACAGCAAAGCTGTGTTAGTGTGCACCATAAAGATTAGAATAAAAGCCACGAAAGCCAGCAGCTGCGGTGATGAGGTGCGCTGGAGCAACACGTTGACTGCCTGCCAGCGGCACATAGACCAAAAACACCCCATCATTACGTTCTCGCCTCCCCAAGGCGGAGACAGGTTGAACACACATTTAGTAACTGATATTCCTCCTGAACACCAGATTAGGCGATTCAATCACAAACAAATTCTGGGTTTCTTACCATGTTGATGGCATTCACTGGGCCGATGCTGTTGACAAACATGTCTGTGTGGATCACTGTAGGTTTAACTGCAAGAAAACGCACAAGAATTATTGAGATGAATCTGGTATGTATAGACTTGCTTTCGCCGCACAACATGACAAAATGGGACCACGTTTGAAGTCTTTTGGCAATGCGAGAGGACAGCTGTGTTTATTAAAAGTGAAACTCCTGACTTATGCCCTCTGCAACATGCACTCTATTCCTCTTTGCTGTGCCGCCATGCATGAGGCCCCATGAGACGGCCGTGATGGGGAATGTTGCAGCTTCTTTGCATCACTATTCCCACGCAGAGATGCACTTTTAGGGCGAGAGTGCCACATACATTTTTGGGTTGCATGCTGCATGATATACTGTAGCACATCAGATACATTGGAAACTAGTGATTACTGGACCGTGGAAATTTGTGAACATATTCATGCATTACTGACTGACGAAGTGTTGGCAAAAATCCCGTTTTGATAATCCCACTCTTTCGTAAAGTGAAACTATGTTTGGCTGATTACGCAAAAGTCCTGTTCTGCTACAAATGATGAAAACAATTAAGTCAAATGAGACGTTCATATATGCCTCTGTCACTTAATTAAATCACAATATCAGAAGCATCCTTTTAGATATCGACACGCATATTAGCTGGTTCAGTGTGAAAATGCGACATTTTCATGATGTTGTATCTAATTTTGTAAGTATATCTGAAAATGTCCTTCTGCTCAGTGCAGTGAGACGCATGGACACAAGCAGCCTGCTGATTTGTTGACGTCGGACATGACAAAACAAGACACGTTAGTGTCAAATGAATATCCATAGAGGATCAGATGACGTGAGTCAGCGGTTGCCATACGGGGCTATTGAATTTGTACGGTTGACTAAACGTGACATCTAAGAGGTTTCAGGTAAAGATATGGGCTGCCTTCTAGGCCGACATGGAGGATATATCGAGTGTTGCTGGTTGGCATTCATTTTTCATGTCACTCCCAGGCATACACGTCAAGTGCATTGCAGGGCACACGAGTGTGGAATATCGTGCATGATCGCACACAATGTGTCTTCTGTGACTTTCAAACGTATTGTGTGTATGTCGTAAATAGCAGTGAATTACTGTGAAAATTATGTCATGTATAGTCACAAAATATTGACCACAGATTACATTCCCATCAAACTACACCGGCCTAAAAATCCATGGAAAATTAATGAATAGGCATAAGTGCGCAAAATGAACAAGCTGGAAAGCAAATACTGCATAAAAAAAAACACAATTGCCAAAAAACATTGCAAGTTATACGTTAATTCTATTTTTGGTCAGAGCCATGAACCTTTAAACACAGTGTTGAGTTCAAATCAGAATTGGTAATCGGACATTTGTTGGCCAGTTGCATTTGTTACAGTACATTACACGACACACAAACTAATCACACACACTGACGCAACACAGAGTATATTGGGTGGGTATATTCAAAGGCCATTAAAGTGCTCCCTAGTGCTTCCGTAGATCCACTTTAAAGGAAGTACATGGTGCAATTAGGGATTCAATTCAATCCACATCATTCTGACACACTATATGGTTAGGAGAGAACATCTTCGCTCAGTGCGGCATATTGCCGGCTACTTGATTGGCTGTTGGTAGATGACAGTATAGCTGGCTAATTATAACTTTCCAGTATCTGTGAAATTTTGACAGCAGCCGTTGGAATGGCGGAAAGTGCGAGAGGGAGATCAGAGCCCATTTGAAGATGACGCTCGGTTATGGCGCTGGCAGCCAGCCGCAAAGAGATTTTATGTTGCTGTGGGCTGATGTAGCCACTCAACGCAGATCTGTCATGCCGTTGAAGTTAAAGCATAAGGATCTCGAAAAAAGATTATGCCCCTCATGAAATTTGTCACACTAAAAGGCATATTAAAAAAAATCTGTCATGGAACTGTACACAAGTGTGTAAATAAAATCAGCCAGGTGAACTTTATATATGCCCGTCCCACAAAGATGCTGACACGGTGGAAAAACATTATCGCCTCAAGGATGAAAGCAAGATGATACGCTTGTGTAATGGCATGCCAAAGATAAGGTCGCTCAGTTTGTAAAAGGATTGGTTGCTGTTTCAAATACCACACCCGACTAAAAATTAGGGGAATTGGGGACTTCTTACTGTTTTGCTTCACGAGCAGGATGTACCATTCAGGATGGAGCAGAATCTTGAAATGCCTTCATTTGTCCCCACCCATCTCCATGTCCATAGTTTTCATGCGAGGTGGGAATTTTAATTAATGTTGCCAGTTTGGCATTCGTTGTCTGTCAGTGTTTGTCAAGCCGAACCAACCTTCAATTATCACTTGGTCATTCTGTCAGTCCGTAAGAAGTCTGTCTGTCAGTGCGTACCCCGACCCCATAACAACACCTGAAAAAATGTATGTCGGGAAAACGGACATCGATCTGTGATCTACTGAGAGAGCTGTCCGTACTTAACTTGGTTAGTAACGATTATTCTGACGGAGGAATATCCACTTCCATCAATGCTTAGTCCATCAAGTTTTTTAAGTAATCCAGTCATTCATCAATTGTCAGCAGAACGGTCGTCCGTCACTGAAGTCAGTTTGACAGAATGCCGACCCGTGGGATTCACGTCGAACAAATATTGCTGCGCATGCAGACTGCTGTAAAAACTGACCAATCCTCTTTGAATCCAATCCTTACAAAAGTATCGCCAAGATATTTTTGGTTAGCTAAAGTACTGAGGACACTTAAAGGTGACGATACCCAAAATCCCGCGAGCCAAGAAGAAATATGTGACTCGGGTGTGCGGCCTGGCAACCTTTGAAATTGAGCTGAAAGAGGCTCAGCGGTTCTTTGCTCAGAAGTTCTCCTGTGCTGCCTCTGTCACGGCAGAGGACGAGATCATCATTCAGGGACATTTCACCGACGACATCATCAACGTCATTTACAATAGGTTGTGTTTGCTGTTACAGACAAAATATTGACCACCTCAATCTTTTGGATAAACTAGAGGACTCCTTGTGCAACAAGTTGTATAAGCAAGCGTCTCTGGATCCTTAAATTCTACATTCCGTGCTTTGTTTGTTTGATTATGGCATCATGCATGAACAAGGCAACATGGATTGCTTCTTTTTCAAAGACGATTTCAAATACTTTGAGATGCACAGGATTCAGGAGCTGTGATGGTTTTCTTTGTCTCTCTCTCTTATTAGCATTCATTTACAAGACTATGTCTTTGGACAGCTTCTACAGAATGACAAATGACATCATATTTCTGCCATGTCATTGAGACTGAAGATTTATTAGGCAGGTCTGCATGTTAATAGCGCAAAGTAGCAAGAACACTGAATGGGGGAAAGTGTTAATCTTCAGAAAGATCATGTAGAGGCAATCCATTCATTTCCTGTCACTGCTGTCTATGTTGTAAGATTTGTATACAAGCTATTACAAAGAAATTATTCATAAGTATTAGTTGTGGATGCAGTCCAGCTCCAATACAGAATTGTACAAAGCATCATATAAGAGGATTTGACCGATGGGCCATTTCCCCGAGATATATGGCCCCATCAATCATGTGTTCTAGGGTACTGAACAACAACATGCCCTATTCTGACCCGTTCAGAAGGCAAGGTGATGTATGTACGCTTGTGGATGGGAGAGCCCCACCCACCTGTCACTGCAAAGGAGGAAAGCCACTTGCCTTAAATATAAAAATATAAAGCATAAAAAGGCTTGTCAACCACATCACAGCCACGTACAAAATTGTCCGTTCAAAAAATGGATTGACAATGAATGGCAATTAGGTTATGCGAGTCATTTCAGGCGCTTAATGTGTCTTGTTTTACAGATAAGAGGTCATTTATCTATTTTTATCAATGGTAAAATATGAGTTTAGCTCATGGTGTTCCTTTCAATGTGTGGCAAAGATGGATATAGTTTTGTGAGCTTGGTAAATAGTGGTGCGACACTGTGTAACTCACCGAAAGAATTGTAAGACGAGAAGGCGTGTTTCAGAAGTTACTTTCTATTGAAACGACTGTTGAAGATCTGAAAACCCAACTTCTATTTCCTGAAAGCTCTATCTTAAAATGTTAACATAAAAATGTTTTATTACAATCTTTACAAAACAAAACTTGGTTACACTGCAAAATGGTCTTTCATTTCTTGCAAACCTCTTAGAATTTCAAGCCAAAATCTGATCTCACACATCCCAATGATTAATTATTATCAAACTCTAAGACATAAAACACCATAGATGGGCATTCAATCCCAGGGACTGAACGGCCTATCCGTCTGTTCCAGACGGATGCCAACTTTGGCGACGGAAGCATTTTTTTCATTTTTTTTAAAGAATGGACTAAGCAAGGACGGATGTGGGTTTTTCGTCATCACTAACCGGGTCAAGTGTTGCATGTATAGAATTCAAATATTAGCACTTGGAGCAGAATGAAATCTCTACGTGCTGTTGCGTGTAGAGAGAGAGAGAGAGGGAGGGAGGAAGAGAGAGAGAGTAGAGAGAGAGAGAGAGAGAGAGAGAGAGAGAGAGAGAGAGAGCGCTAAGTGGACAAAAACAAGGAAGCGATAAGTGCAGCAGTGTGAAGAAGCAATTGAGAGCCAAAATAAGCATCTTAAGTTGCATTTAAATTGAGCAAACGGATGAAGTTCAATTAACACTGCCACAGTGCCTCCAATTCAACCTCATCTGTGAATTTGCCATTTGACAACAATAATCTGAGAAAGGCTCTGGTACCCTGTGGACCCAGGACAATTATTTTTATTAATAATGGAAGTGACGATGACTGTAGGGTGCCCAGGTCGCGGACGGACGACGAATTGGCAAAATAGGGTAAAGTCCCCATCTCTGCAAAACACCTTCTCGTTTCCAGTAAATGCATCAGTAAACAGAAATTAAATCAGTGCAAACCACATTTTACATTAAAATTAAAATCACTGATTGTGAAGTAACAATGGCATGACATGGCCATCGCAGCAGAAAACTTGGCTTTATCTTTCAAGTGAAACAGGTTTGATCTCTCAACGCTTGCCAGTTCCCGAAGATATGAATTTTTGTCAAGTAACATAAACTTATGAAATGCCTGTATTTAAATAACTACAATGGCAATTAATATTTAATATTTAATGTTGCTTTCACATCTTTTTTCTATAGCAAAGTAGCTGGGTGCTAATGCAGGTTCCAGGATGGCAAACTTGCCGCTAAAAGCCTAAAAGTGGCTGTATGGTTATCTGACAAAAACTGTTCTGTGAAAAATCAGCACCTACCTCCGATATCGGGCCTCAGTTTGCTGTCGTATCCGTCTAGTAGGCCATTGAGGATGTGTGTGACGTCACTCTCGTACACCTTCGGGGTCAGCACCCATGTCTTGTTGGTCACCTCATCGTCGTCATCAGTCTGGAAGGTGCTGCAATGCGCAGAAGAATGCATGCACTCAGTTATGTTTGAAAGGAGAGATGGCTGTATTTTTAGTTTCTTCGTTCGCTTCAGCTTTTGGATAAACTGGACAGTATCTAGTAAATTGTAATAATAAGTTTTGACGCCTTAGGGTGTAACTTATTGACTCTACTTGAAGATAGAAATATTTGTCATGTCTTATACATGCTTTGATGGCTTCCAGACTTCTGGGAGTCTTGCTCAAGACAACTATCTCAAATATGCTTCTTCACCTTGCAGGATGAAAAGGTAATGACATCTCAAGAGCCCTTAACCAGGAGTTAAAAAAAAAAAGTATTGCTATTTCACAGACAAGCATGATGTTAAATTACACGTTTAGAACAAAGGGGATTTGTATTATTGTTTCAAATCAAATTGGATGCACATGACAGTATGGCATTAACGTAGGAGGGAAAATGTGTTCACCCTTCCAATTTTTTAGAAAGGAAATCTGAGTGTCACAGTCAAGAATCATTAGTGTTGCAAAATGTAATTGTGTTCATCCAGACGACAACAAAAACAATAACTGAAGTCTGTATTAGATTTAGTTGTGTAGTTAAGGCAGAATTAGAGTCAACACCTCCAATTACTAAAATAACAAAGTTCCAAATTTAAAATTTTAACATACCCAGACATTTTTGTGCCAATTAATTTATCATGTGCAGAAATATATGTTCAAGTTAAGTTTATCCCTAAGCCTCAGGATCACATTAGTGAATGGGAGCTATGTGAAAACCATCCAAACGTTGGTTGCTGAATAGTGTCAAGCGTCAGAAACAACAGTAAGGCCGAGGGGGAAAATGTGGGAGAATCGAAATACAAAGACACACAAAAGGATTTGACAAAAATAGAATTCCAGTATAGTGCAGAGCTGTTACACCACCAGTAAGAATCACTAAGCACACAGGAGCAATCTTGACCAAGTCCCGAGCTTTCTTTTAGCGAGGCTTTGAGGGCGATGAGAGGAAACAAGGCTTCTGGATAAAATAATAACGTTTGAAAGAAGGGGGGCAGGGTAACAGATCTGATAGCGTTCTCATGTTCCGAGGCTGAGAGCCAGCAATAAGAGTTTGACATGCACTTTTCCTTTACATTGCCTTGAGAGCCATAACGCGCCATCCATTTCCACTTGAACATCCAATGCCGAAACATCAAATGTAAATTATGTTACTCAGGTCGCCCCTTAAGAAATGTCTCACACAGTTGTGCAAAGGCTCAAGCAGCCTTTGTTTGGATTTGGAGTGTAAAAATAAGTTGGTAAGATCATGATTAAAGACAACTAAAAGTTAGCCTACCATAGTTATTTAGTTAGCCACTTGCTTGGAAGTTTAATAGTTTTACAAGTATTTAAAACATGTTATGCAAGCAAGTTTTTAGAGTACCTTCACGCTTATTCTTAATTGTCGTGTTATTTTTATGTGATTTGTTGGACCGTAGTTGTTTTAAACTGGAAATAAATTATGACTCCTGCTTGGTGAATAATGCCATGTAAACATTTCCACTAAGCATAAAAACAAATCATCTCATATTGTTTGATTCTTTGCAGCCCTTTTTAAGGCTGGTTCTTCTGAGCAATGAATGTTACAAAAAGCCAAAGAAGAAGCAAAACACATGCAGATGGAATCCTTTTTCCAAAGGTTTTGTGCAACTCTACGGATGTATGCTTTCAATTATATTTGGTCCAGTTCTGAATTGTACGACCACATCAGTGTACAAACGCAGTGGAGTTTGACTTTGGAGTTTCCACTCTTTCACTGTGTACATGGGAAAAGCTCCAAATGTAAGCAGATCAAACGGAAAGAGCCATGTGTTCTTCAGCACGAGCAGATCTGTGGTCTTGCCTGCTAATTAAGTACCTGAAGGTCCTCTGAGACGCCTGCGCCAAAGTTTGTTTTTCATGCATATGCATGTGCACGTCCGTGAGCGCGCAATGAACAGCTCTGGGCTGAAATGTCTCGTTCAAAGCATTGCATACTTCTCTTGGCATATCAAGAAGGAATTGCATTTGCTCGGCATGCCGCACTCAAAACCGCGAACAGCTAATCGCAACTAAAGCGAGGGCCATGTTTAGCATTAGGAAACCGATAAGATCGTCTACACAGATGATCACAATATCATTAGTGTCTTCCATTAGTACCCACATTAAACCCATCAGTGAGAGAATACAAGCCTGCGTCCGCATGTTTTACTCACACCGTGGCTAATAAACATACCCGACTCAAATGAACCTATGTACTTATCACCGCTCAACATGAAATTAGTTCTACGCCCATGAAGAAAAACAGCAGCCCCCGCTTTGGATGTCGCATTGTGACCACAGTCCTCCTACACCATGCCATTAGTCACTTTTTAGTGAGTAACAAAAAACTAAATCCACTGAATGCTACTTTGTAACACTTGCGTGACCGTGCACAAGTCGAGGACAAGATTTGCAAGTGGGTCAGTGCCGTTATATTCATAACCGACCTCTGGCGGGGAAAGCCCGGCTGATTATGGGTTCAACTGAAACCAGATCACATGTATTCAACTGACACTTCATTCGGTACAACATAATGAAGTCCAAAACAAGAGCATATCAGTAGCACAATCCAACTACAGTGGAACATTCATAGGAAAAAGTCGTACAATTTGGAGTTCAATAAAAAAAAAAAAAAAGAAAAATGACAACACACATAAGGCCATACATCCTTGAATGACTTCAGCTGTTCCGTTGATAAATGTTTTTAGGTGTCGTGCTTTTGTGTGGGCACATTGAGTTGTCTTATATATGAGCTATTCATACACTTAAATCTCTAAATTTGCATTCCAGTAAAGCCCACTTTTTTCGGTTAAATTATCATGGTCTCATGATCACAATTTTTACTATTATGTTTTTATTACATTTTTATTACAATAAAAATATCTAATTTAATATACGTAATTTTTTTGGTTTCATAGGTTACATTTGCGCTAAAATAAAGGTGAATGTGTGTATTAATTCTATCAAAATGCTATCAAACAAGTGTGGCGTAAACATAAGTCAGTAAGTCAGAAGTCACATGACAACAAAAATGCAAACAAATCTGCAGGTTTTCCGCTTTTCACGTTTCATGAAACAATGTTATGCAAACGTATGGACTAAACTTCCTAAGTACTGAACTTATTTAGACAGCAGTATTTAAATTTGCATCTTCAAAATTGAAGAAGAACTAAGAGGGTCAAAGACAGCAGGGACTGACACAAGCGAGAAAACAATCGCCTCCTCTTGTCTCACTTTGGCTTGATTGCCATGCCAACTGGGATGAGTACACACCGGTCATCATCGCTGCGGCAACCTCCGACCTTCGAATCTGAAATGATTCTGACCTCAATACCTTGGTGATGAATGCAACAGACTCTAAATTGGAAGCTAAGTGCCAGCTTCACCTCCTTTTTTTCTCCCGTTGAACGCTCAACATTGAACAGAGGAAACGCAAGGTCTGATAACTACACAGCGAGCATTGAGACATGCAAATTGTAATCACAGTGTTTCAAACTTTTCAACTGATAACAAAGGAGCAATGCATTTTGGGTTTCCCATTCAAGAGACTGAATTGGACTACCTAGTAATAACTAGGGATTCACCGGTGCCAATTTGTTTAGACTGGGTACAAATACACAAGCACTTATATTTGAGTACTCTGTGATATCAAGTACCGCTACTTGCCATATACATAGTTGGGCTCTTTAAAAAGTGAGTGGCAGGGTCTGCAAAGACATCTGAGTTTGAACACTGTCTGGTTTCAACTCATACATCGTTTCCAAAACAACAATGCTTTGGCAGTACGTCATCTGAGCCCTTCCTTAATTTCTACATCTCCAAACAGCCTCATGTACTTCAAAGTTGAATGCCGTGTCACTTTGCTGTGAAACAGTACTTCTTGTGTATTTTCATGCCAAGTGATGCAACCAGACATCACAACATATAGTAACTGCCAATGAGTCACAAAGTAGCATATTACTGAAAGGGCGCCCGGGGTCTTGCGAACGAGGTCTAAAGTAAGTGTCTCATTCAGTGAATCACAGATTTGGATTTTCAATGTTGTTATTGAAGAAAACACGGTATGTGATTAGATGATGTTTAATCACTACGCAAAATAAATTATTAACTAGTACAATCACTACACACTGTGATGGTTCATGATTGCGCTAGAATGGCAAAACGTATTCAAACAAAAACAACAGCAAGGCGGTAATCAGCTGATTCATTCCCACTTCATTTTACATTTGCCTTGCATTCAAGTATTTTTTTTACACAAGTATTTACAGTAAAAACCTACTGCGTTAGCTGGGTGGACAATGCACTCAGACTTTAATTGGGTACCCTATTACTGCAGAGGCCATTATACAAGGCAATGCAGAGCAGATATTTAAAAAAAAAAAAGAAACAAAAATCACGGGTCACATTGCCCCAAAAGGGTTGAAAAAATACTTGGCAGATAATTGCGATCTATGTTTGGCAACATGCCGCTTCTGCTGGTGGCTGCAGTGTCGCTGCGCAAGCTAGCAGACGAGTCCAACGTTAGCTGAATGCTAACAACTTGACTTGGCCTCGATTGCTGCTAGCTTTAGTAGATTCATATCAGAGACGAGAAACAAGGTCAGCCACACAGACTGGAGAATAATATGCTAATTATTGTACCATTAATGCGAAATTGTGAGCTAACAACGCTAATCTCCATCCATCACAGAACAACAAACGCCATCACACTGCACTGTGTTGTAGCAAACAATTACAGTGAAAGTTTTCCATTTCAACATGACAACACTAACAGAATATTACACAACAAAGTCATAAACTGAATACATAAAAATCAGGTATAGTATATTCCCATACCAACGTTAATTCCATTTTAATGTGTTTCATACTTTTGTACAGCAATAAATAACTACATTTGGCATAATTAAATAATAATAATAAAGTGTACCTGAATGTAAATTGCGCAGCCATTACGTAATGGCTAGTGTAAACAAGACAGGTCGCTGTGCTGAACAGCAAGCCATCATGAATCGCATGACGAAAAATAATCCCGCAGAAACAAACAAATTACAACAAAATTGACACAGAGATGCCTCGCGTTACCAACAGCAGCAGTTTCATCTGCACAAGACACAAACAAATGCAACTCTTGTAAAGACAGAAAAAGTGTTTCTCAGTCTCCAAACTGTCACTTTACTGTAAGGGCATCATATTTATATTTATGACCTAGAAGTTTATTTTTGTAAACACATTTTTACAATAAATGTGACTTTGCTCTTGTGTTAGCATAGTTAGTTAGTGATCCAACACCGTGCCGTCCGACATTTACACTAATTACATTGCTACCGTTGAAACAGTACTCCATCATAAACAGAGGACCTCCTTCAATAAGTCAGCTGCAGTTCAATATGATAACCAAGATGCATGGCAGTTCTCCCCTACGACCAAATACAATAAGAAACACACCGGTAACGAGAAATACCTCTTTGATGCAACTGGTTGTTGGAGAGGTCGCTATGAGAAAGACAATTACAAAATGTTGACGACAAGAGTTTCGCTCCTACAGCAGCAACTTGTATCCAATTTGTATGTACTGTAAATTGCAATGCCCGTCGTCAATCATTAACTTAACCCAGTAGTAAAGTCATAATGAGAGTAAATGATGTTTATGAAAAAAAAACACATCTAAACCATGAATACATAACAATTAAATAATAAAACAGTAAGCGGCTTATGTCGCGTTACCATATATTCTTAGGCAAGCTAATTCACTGGGCGCCATTCAAACACAAAGGGGAAGTCAAGTCCAAAATTGTCTTTACAAAAAAATAGTATGTTATATGCACTCGCACTCGTCAAAACGTGGCATTCTGATTAATATTGTGTTTGTAAAATATGAATTAAAATAAAATCCACCAGTTTGTATCCATTTTGCCAGCTAATGTCGACTGAAAATTATATCACACTGACTCAGGGCTCAGCTTGTGAAGGTCAGATGACCAAATGTGGAAAACAGGTGAGGCGTGATTGGTCATTACCTGAGCCCTGAGCAACTGCCATTAGTCCCAATGTCCAAATGTCCTTTTTTAGTCAACATCAAGCTGAAAAATGGCCACCCCTAGAAGTGCATAAACTCGCGTGATATTTCTTCTTATTTCACATTCCATAAAAGCGACATTACCCTTTAATAAACACAAGTGGGTTCCAAAGACAGAACCTTGGGGGGCTCCACCTGGGAACAAGCATTAATAAACTAATAAACTTTTTGGGGCACTTTAAGTTAGAAAATGTTTGGATTTCCATTTATTGACTTGACTGTCCCTTTAATAATGTCTTTTGCCTGTACATTTATTTGAGATGAGGCGCTTCGTTCTTTAAGTGGACCACACACCCATCAATAAAGTGAATGCTTGAAGAGGTTGCTGTTGAGAGAAATACCCTTTATTTATATGTGCGTATAAGAAAGTTTTTTGTAACTTGTGTATTCATGCATGGCACTGTGATAACCAATAGAAAGATACTGTAGATCCAAAGAGAGACAGTTGTCTGAATACTTCATTAATGCCATATTAGAAATTGAAGTACAGTATGTTGCAGTGCAGACCAATCAAAATTAAGCATCTTTATAAAGACAGCTCTCATGTATCAAGCCTGTGTACCTAATGAAGTGACCTGAGAGAGTATATGCCTCCATTTTCCCCCCTCTCTATCTCGAAACAGACGACAAACCATCCGTTCTCTGGTTCTCCATCTTAACACTATCCATAAATAATGTTCGAACAGGCACAACAGTAATGGAAACGCACGCAGTGCATTGATAGTGTAAGATGCAGGAACGCTTTCTGCATATGTGCTGTTCCTTAATTCTTCTCTGTGTAACCGTCTGCCATTTTGAAATAAGAAAAAAAGAAATGGACTTTTATTTCATAGAGCGTCCACAATGCTCTATTCTCTCTTCTTCTGAAGCCGTCATCAGTGGCATGTTCGTAAGAGCCGAGCGGTTTTTTGACTTAAATACACTTGATCCTTAACAAACAGCTTAGTGCACACTATATGTAGCATCACTTTACCTCGCCTGTGCTATTTTAACAGCAGCCTCCGATCATCCAAAATATCCCTTAAATATTAATAATGACGCTCTATGTGCGCTTTAAACTCATTCCTCACTCTATTTGATTTATAATAGTGCATAACACATGATTAGGCTGTGTGTGGGTGTGTTACGAGTGACGTTAGACACTAATACGAACGAGAACGACGTTGTGACATTTAGCTAAATTTGGTGGTAGCATCGTCGGCTAGGCGAAGGCTAACGCTAGCTAACAGTGACAGGGAATAATAATAATACCGCTTCGGAGGCGAGCTTGTTTACCTGGTGGGAAGGTTGACGGCAATGAAGAGCCAGAGGAAGAGCTTGCGGGCGAGGGAAGAAGGCTTCGCCATGGCCGTCGAGCACTTGGAGGCTAAATTTGGTGAAGCCGCCGCCGCCGTCGTCATCCTCACCATCTTTTCGTCTCCTCGCCTGGTGCAGATGCCAGTCTTGTTTAGTGGTTTCCCAGCCCACGATGCATCACGCAGCTTTTTTTTCTCCTTTTTTTACGCGACGAGGAGCTCAGCCAGGCTCGAGATCGTCCAAAACAAACCAAAAGAATGGTTTAAAAAATAAATAAAAATAAAGCAAGTCCAAAAACAGTAATAAAAATACAATGAAAATGAAAAATGCTTCCCTTTGTTACGTTATAGAATTACACACCTCGTGGCATGTGAAAGCAGCTTCGGTGTGAATGCAGATTGAGAAGAAGGCTGCAGGGCTGGTAAGAGGAGCCAAAGCACGTTGCTGCAGCGCGGATCAACACGCGTGTTTTCACCACACACATTCACATACACACGCGCACACACCCCCACGCACGCGCACACACACGCACACGCACGCACACGCACACACACTCACGCACACACACCCCCTCCACAGCATCATTAGCCGCATGCTAAAAGAAATAATAATCTTGGCTTGACTAAAGTTATTCAAAGAATTCTGGAAATTATCAAAAAGAAAATATCCCAAGCAAAAATCTCATCAGGCATAGCTGTTATATTAAACCCCTGGGCCAAATTGATCCGGATCTAAAAACATTCATTCCATCGAAAAGATTCATCCACTCGTGCTTCTAATGAACGTTATTTTTATTGATTTATTTTGTTTTTTATTTTTATTTTTTTGCCTGGACTGCCACAATATAATTACAATGTTGGCTATGATGCCACCGTTGTACTGCGTCTGTGTGTGGGGAAAAGAGAAATGGAGTTCAGGACCCGGGACAGTTCCGATAGCGCCACGCGCGATATTATCACCATGGACAGTTACTACTTGTTTTGCTTTCCATCCTACTCACTCAAGTCTACAAGCAGCATAGCGATATCCTAGTGAGGGGTTCGTGCGGCTGAGTTTTGGTTCGGACTGGGATCTCTCCCCCCGACAAGCCCCCATTCGTATATATACCTTTGAGCTATGTTGGGATCCTCTGGTCGCCTGTGGCTAATATCAGAGTCTGAGTGGCTGCCACCCGAAAGAGAGAGAGAGACTGAGACTGTTATGTTAAAGAGTGAGAGGGAGAGAGTTGTTTCTCGCAGTCATTGGGGATCCTGAACAGACTGAATGCATTAATGCTTTCAGGTCCCTGGGCATTTCTGTTGACTCTTCATGAGGCCTTTTCACCGTTCAAAAACAAGGCTGGTCCCATCTATGTATTTCATTATTCTTTATCGATAGTGTTTCTAACGTCGGTGATGTCAAAGAAAATGGTATGTTAGGTTGTTGGAGGAGTGGTTAGTATGTATCTCCTGCAATTGAGTGGCAACCAATCAAGTTAGTACCCTGCTTAAAGTTGGCTGGGTGAGTTTAACTGCTAAGTTAATAAGGGCAAGCCTGAAAGAAACTGAATGGATGCATGGTCAATTCTGTAACAAATTCTCTGTAATCTCTCCTCGGTGTGTAGCCTGGGTGGGTGTCTTTATTTAAAATTGTTTTTGACTATTATTCTCACCATGTTGTGCTGAGCAACCAGGACACAGGTATACGTGTCAGTATATTCTGTGGTCATCATCATAATTATTTTCTTTTATCAGTGGTATGGGAAACAAAAATAAAATACAGCATACACATCTGCACAACCTAATTTGTTTGTCTTTGTAATGCTCACGTATGTATTTATTTTCATAATTTGTTTATGGTTGTGATTAAAATCGCCCTTTGAAAAAATGCTTTTTCATAAGCTGATCAGTATGGTAAAGATGGATGTAAATGTAAATGTCTCCACTATGCAGCTCTATATAACATGCTTGCATTGTCCCTTGCCATGTTCGCCCCATTACTGTAAAATATCCTTATGCTGCCATTTTGATTAAGCGTAACCTCCTTGAGGGAGCATAAACTTGTGGTATGAATTAAAAATTAGTTTTCCTGCTATAAATATGCACCATTTACATATAGGGCTATAAAATGTTAGCATATCAAATGTTAAGCAGGGAAATAAGTAAGAAAATGTAGAAATGTAGTATGCTTATAAGGTGTTAAAAGGAAGTAATGGCAAAGCTTTCCTGAAGAAAACACATTTTGCGGAAGAAAAATGTGCTTTTTTTCTGAAGAGACAAACCTGAAAGCCGCAAGCTCCCAAATAAATAAATAAATAAATGAAAAAGCACCAAAGAGAGAGGCAGCAGGTGCATGCTAAACAAGCAGGTGTTGGCTTATCCGTCTTAGTATGATGTGTTAAGCCCAATTTTCCACTTGGAACATTTATTCCACAGGCGTACATGCAGTTCACATAACACACTATTGCTTTTATTGTCCCAGTAGGCCCTCTGCTAAGTCTTTTCCATAAGCGTACCTACTCACAAACTCATTTAATCTCGATCGCACCAATTGTTTTGAAGTGTTGAAAATGGTAAAGCAAACGTAACTGCAGCTGTCGCCACCTACAGTACAATGAGAGCGTCACGCATGGGAGATGAGGTTACGCTTGATTCGAAGCACCGCCACGTGTTTATTGGTTGCAAACGAGGTGAGGTAAATCATCTTAAAGTGGCCGACAGATGCCTCATTAAACATGCAGCGCCGCTCAAAGTAAACTAGCGTTCTGCCTGTGAATAAAGCATGAAGAGTCGCATCTCGCAAGATTGAATATTCAGTACATCACTTGCCTGCGCGTTCTCCGGCTACCTCTGCAAATAAAGGTGTGTGCGCAGGCTAAATAGAATTAATTCAAACAGTTTCTATTGCGTTGTGTGTGTGGTAAAACTGCAGAAAAAGGGAAAATATACATTTATGAGGTGTAAATAAAGTTATGCTTGTGACAGCTTTTTGAGACATTTATACCCGCATACCTGATATGGCTCCTATTCACCTGCAGAGAAGTTATATGTCAGGCTTGGAAAGTGGTATCGTTGTGTAGTATCGTAATTTTTTGGGGGGTTTATGAGTTTGGCCACAGACTTCCAGTTTTGGCACCAATACCTGTCGATCCCTAATTAGCATCATAATAACGATAATAGATTTGCGATTTAAATTGTGTGTATTGGAACACGACATATAATGCATCATGCAGTGGTGGGCGGTCAAGGCCTTCAAAGCTTTTCTGCTGGTCTAACATAAACAATAAATCATGATCATATTCTTCACATTGATGTCATATTATATCAGAGCGTTGAATTTTTAGGTTAGAGTTTTTATCCAATCAGAATACAGCTAGCTCGTGTTGCCAGGCAGATTTCATAATACCAGTAGCTCGCAATATTCGTCCGAGGCCTTCAGGAATGAAAAGGTACAGAAACAGTCATCAATCGTGAAAAACATAAAGGAATGAATGCAAAAATCATCATCAAGCATTAGCATTTCAGTTGTTGAATTATGAAAACATGGTATTGTACTCCCATAAAGTATTTTTTTTTTTGTGTGTGCGAGAGAGTTACGGAAGCAGAGGATTTGAGGAGCAGTTTTGTGAATGCATCGTGATGGAAAGTTTTTAAAAATTGAATGAAATGCTCTTTCTATTAGGACATGAACATCAGATTATTATTGGTACTAGGACTTTGGAGCAACTCTGTACGGAGAGAAAAAACAGAAAAATGTTCTCGTAATGCGAAAAACATGATTTTAGAAAATATATAGCTTTTTATATTGTTTTTAATGACATTGAAGCAAAGCTGAATTCATTCTCATAATACCGTACGACTTGTTACCTTGTCGCCAGTATCTTGAACTCTACCAAGTGAGTTTAATTATTTGCATATTTGTGACTAATGTTATTTAGTCCTAATAATAATGAACACTCATTCCGAAAATGCCGGTCCAACAGTTCATATCATTGCAACCGTCTGTTACTTATTCTGTTTTTCGTTAGTCTGATGCACAGACACACAGTCAACAAGAGACGGAGAGGGAGATGTCAAATTAAATGTTCTTGCTTCAATAATCACAGGCCACATACGAGCCAAATTGGTGCGTCCTTATATTAACGGTGCACCTGTGCTCTCATGCACTCTCTCACCTCCGCAAAGCTTTTTTTCGCACGTGTTCACGACACAGAAAGGAGCTTTTTTTGTTGTTGTTTTGCAACTCCACAAGGATGCCTGATTTCTGGTAGTCAAACCTCATTAATATATCTGCAGTCAACAAAAGCATCTGGCTTTAATGTGCATAAATATGAATGACATAAGGTCAGATCCAAATCATCCAGGCTTTTCATTCGTTAATCAAACCGATTAGGGGTAGTGACAGCTCTGCTATTATAGAGGCTCATATTTTAGCTCGCCTGCCAAAAAAAAAAAAAAAAAAAAAACTCCCAATGTTAATCGTTCATGAAGCGTATTGTTTGCACGGACAGAATGGCACAAGTGCGTCCTGGCTGGGGTGATGATGTGTCATCTTTGGATGAAAAGCAATGAGTAATGAGTTGGTCTTTAGGAAATAGTGATCTATATTAACGTGACCCATCACACAGATTTCCAGCTTCACTATCCGTCCTGCTTTACAGCCCACACATATGCTGTCATAGCCACACTTGGTTAGCGTCAAGCTGTGGGAGCACAATGAGCTACTGGAAGCGCCGTTGGATGCGAGAAGCAGCCTGGCATTCTACACAGCGTGATGTAACCTCACAAGCTGAAACATAAAAAAATAAATAAATGATAATGAATATAGGCATAGGTGGTGGATTTCTTACTCGTTCATGGTTGTCAGGCATCATAGGGCATAGAAGTATTATAAAGAATCTCTCTTGAGAACGCATCTAATGCTTTCAAATCATAGTCAGCACATGACATGGCTGAGAAGTCGCTGTTAGTCACACCGTCCACCATCATGGTTTCATGCGAAAAATAAAAAAATAAGAATGAAAAACGAAGATATGATTTAAATGAATGGGCCAAAAATCGCAGTATGCAAAAAATCGGCTCATTTTCATTTAAGGTGTGCAATCTGGAACTATTTATTTGCTGGACCCAATATTTGTTGGAATATTTCAATTTTTGTTATTGATTCAAAATAATAATAACTAAAACTAGTGGTCTCCCACAATGGTCCAAACATTTATCATTCTTCTATCCCTAAATATCCTCATTACAAGTTAACTAATAATTCAACAATTTTTCCTTATAAAATGTAAACATTAATAAATCAACCACTGATTTAAAAAAAGTAATAGTCCTAAACGTAAAAGTAATAATTAGCATTAGACATTAATATTTTAAATAAATATACTACTTTCAAATGCAAGTAACTAGTAATATGCAATATTTTAAAAATTATAAAGAAATAATAACTTGAAATATAACAATTCTAAAATACCAAACAAATAATCGTCAACTCAATACCTCCCATCATATAATAGTCATCCTGATGGAACCTCTGTAAAGACTTTCGACAATGCCAGACATGGACGCATTGTCAAGTCACCAAAAAAAGGAGGACCGGGTATGGCAGCAGCTCCGCTCTCAACGTGTTGAGGCTGAAAAAAAAAAAGATGTAAGAAGACGTTCTGGTAAGGAGTGGAGGTGAAAGTGCTGCATAAATAAATGCTGAAGGGTGAGAAATGAGGAGGAGGGGCTCAGCAAATTTGAATAGTGTACTATTGCCATAGATTTTGCACTAAGATTTGCAAATCTGTCATTTGAATGCAATATTATATTCATTATTGGTCTTTGTAATGTGGTTGCACAGAATCCTACTTTTCATATTTAGTGATTTTAATTGAAGCTTGCCCCCGTCCAGTAACGTTATGCAACGTCTTTAAGGGGGTCTCGGTTTGCCGCAGCTTGTTCTACTAACCATATTTTCTTACCAAAATTCTCCTTGAATTCCATTTTGCAAGATAGCATGCTGTTTTTACGAAATCTGGGACACGGTGACCTCATGCAAGTTGACTGTGGTTTTACGTCATGTGGTGGCCAGCGCATGACAGCTTGGAGGAAATGAACCCTTTTCAATGCGAATACTTCCCATGTAGGTCACCGACAACCCCTCCGTCAACCTGAAGTGGCACGACGGAATCAATCACTTTTTTGGGCCTGATGTGACCCACTTTTACAAGCTTGTCATCGCAATGTTACTGTGGTAATCCGTTTTGCAATTTCCGATTGGTTTTTCAGTTGTTTTTGCTGATTACAATATTTTAATCATTCCGTTTAGGCACATCAAATGGTGTTTAAAAAAATGCATTCATAGTCAACCCGATTCTCTGTACTTCCGCGCGCAAAAGTGATCCCTGTGAAGTGACTGCCAGCAGCTAACCTAACCGCTGAGTTTAGAGCCGAAATCAAGCCGGCCGCTTTCATAGCGTCTTTATGTTGAATTTGCTCTGCTTGATGTGAAGCACGTATAATCTCCTCTCCCAAAGGTAGATTACAGCCAGTTTTGCTTTCAGCTTCAACATTTATTTCCTATTGTTGCCGCGCTCCTCAGAGTCACGGCTTTATCGAAAATAAACCGCAACTGAGCCCAGAGTCACTGATGCAGATACGACGGATTACATATGAATGCTAAACAACAATAGTGTTGCAATTAACCACAACCGTGGGTAGACGGTTATACCGGGTAAGAGATGCACCAGGGCCACATGCAGATGCCAAACAATTCAAGTAATTTGTTTAGTACTTGTATTGTATATGGCAGGGGTGGGAAAACTTTTTGATTGGCGGGCCACAATGGGTTCTAAAATTTGACAGAGGGGCCGGACCAGGAGCAGATGGATGGAGTGTTTTGGTAACCTCACCTCATCGGAGAAAAAAATACTTTTAATTTGAAATGAAAGTGAACAAAAGCATTACAACAATATATACCTCTTTGAAAAACCACAGTATTTAGAAAATAAAATATTAGCAAGGTTTATTCATTTAATTTTTTTCAAGTTCAACGAGCCGGATTAAAATGTTTAACGGGCCACGTGGCCCCGGGGCCGTAGTTTGCCCACGCCTGCTATATTGTATAGGTATCCAATGTAAACTTAACACACTGTGGCCTTTACATTGAATGGTTGGCAAAACTCCCCAAATTCTAGAAATTATTTTGAGCTATATGTGCTCTGACAAAATATTGTTGCGGTCCTGTGAGAAAGACATGCCCATTTAAAAAAGATAAAAATTCAATTTATTTTTTCGCGAATGGGGTTTCTGCGTCAGGGACATGCCGTTAATTTGATGATGTATTAAAAAAAATAAAATTTAACTTATGTCTTTTTCACAGGACGGCTATATATTAAAACATACAAAAAGGTACATGAAATTAGCATCAAACTGACACTTTCCAAGTTTCATAAAATGGATGGATATTAATTTTTTGACAAAATGGAATAAATGTATCCTGTATGCCTTATCCAACTCATTGTGTTAATTTGTTTGTTTGTTTTTTTAGATGCATGTGGATTTTGCTGCAACACTTACATTGAAGCAAAAAAAAAATCGAGTTATTCCCGAAATCTGCATTCATTATGAATATTTTAAACACATTTACTGTTGCCATTTAATTTCAATTTCTTGGTATGTATCATTTCCTTGTATCACAGTGTCAGCATACATTCTTGAGGCATCAAGGATGACAACCTTTGAATAGAAGAAGCACTGCTTGCCCTGCCCAGCTACTGCTCAGCCAATATTTGAAAATGAGAAAATGAGTGTGCACTGTATAATACACATGAGCTCCCATAGAGAAGTAGAAAGTTACAAAAAAAAAAATCATCGCGCAGTATTTTCATTTGAGAAAGCAGCACTTCATCAGCCTGCGTATGTGGCAAATGCAGTAGACACCGATGCCATTTTTGTGCAATGCGCGCACAATTACCAGTCTGCAGATAAAAGCTTTGTAGCAAAACACTTGCGTCAGTACCACAACAAACAGAGGACAATCACAAGGGGCAATCTTCAAACAGCATTTTACCGACACACTGACTATCAGCTCTTGTTGTTGTGATTGAAAGCCTTTTAAAGCACAACGCCAGAGAAGAAGCCATTTAATTCATTTACTTGGCTGCCATTAGGATGCCATTCAACATCCCTTTCAGACCAGAACTGCCTCATTCCGGGTCATGAAGAAAACAGTTGTTTTTGAGAATTAGAATTTTTGTTTTTTCTGGCCAAGCAGAATGCTGTGACTCACATCACTGCAGAGGGAGAAATCTCAGCAACAATATATCTTTATTTTTAGAAACACGTCGCTGTCATTGAGCGCAATATTGTGTCGGTGCTCTCAGACGACAGTGTGAATATAATGCACATCACATCCAAATATAAATCCGGCTGATCTTTAATTTCACGGGATGACAGGCACGTACCTGTAAATATAATTTGTACTGATTCACGCTTTTTTTCTCGCAATGTTTTAGCTTCGCTCAGAATCAGCGGTTATTGCGCAACTTCTATTGTTGGATGGATTCTACAGTGACTGCTGACACATTCATTTGGTAGTGGAATAATTTAAATCTCCAAAAAATAATATAAACTATAAAAATGCCACTCTTTTATTTCCATCACCCATAAACAAGAGGGGTGTGAAGATCAAATCCATCGTGCAACGATGGTTGAAACCAAATACGGTATTAATTTACTTCTCCGTTACATATGCGTCGGCTACACGGTGTAGTTTTCTGTTAAGAGTGCAACATTATTTTAGGCTTTTTTTAGTTTTTCAAGATACACAAGTGAAACTATAACTTTTAGGGAATATTATTATTATTATTATTATTATTATTATTATTATTTTATTTTTATTATTATTTTTATTACTCTTTGTCAGAGGAAGAACCGAACATGTATTAGTGGTCTATTTTTTGAATTTTCTTTTTAATAAAAATACAATTTAAAAAAAAAAAGGGGGAGATTGTGCAGTAAAGTCGCTCTAGTAAAAAAAAAAAAAGTAAAGTAAAGAAGAGAAACAAACATCCAATGTACTTATTTGGATATTTGTTTGACAATCACCTTTTTGAGTTTCAAATTACAGTAAATAAGTAAAAAATATGTTTTTTCTACATTGCACATTCTATATGCACTCAGCAGTTCACAGGCAATGCAAAGTACTCCAGACATCAGAAAAATATGATAAAAATAACAATAATGCTAAAAAAAATTAGTCAAATCATGGACAAAAACAAACTTCTATTTACATTGGCGTACTACTGCAACCCACCCAATTTTTGTCCAAAATCCTGCAGAAAAAAGATCATTAAAAAATCTTTATGTCAGGTTACGTGCAGTGAAGCGAGGCAGGGGAAATTTAAATGGTATCCAACCAAAAAGAAACAAAAGTACAAATCAAATGGGAGCAACAAAACCCAAGGACTGGACTGAACAGAAAATGAAGCGAGAAAGGCAGGAGGACACCGGACGTGGACACTAACATTGACATTTGACAAGAACAAATGGCTAGGACAATGCACTGAAATATAACAGGAAACTAAAGACAAACAAATTGACGAGTCAACGAGGAGCACCTGGACAAGACACAAAGGGTTGGAAGGACACTGGTGCTTGGGTAGATGAACACAGGTGGACACAATGAACATGACGAGACACACCAAACACAAAGAAAAAACATGAAACTAAATGCTATAAACCAAAAACCACAAATACAAAACATGACACTCCAGTGGCATTGCGGTACATATAGGTTTACTTCTTTTGGCTATGGTATGATCCCTCACCTTCCTTTAGCACTACAACTCCTAAATGTCCAGGCGGGGTAGCCCTAGTTTCGACCCCAGCTTGCTTTTAGAACCTGGCCAGAAATGTTTTGTACGTTGTGTCTTCATGGATCATCATAAGTGGGAGTAAAATTCATGCATCAGGTGGAAAAGGAGTTGATGGTTTGTCTGAGTTATCCAGGTCAAAGGTCATCCCCTGGACCCATAGGGGAAACTAAATTTGAGTTTTTAGATAATAACTCTGCTCCTCGTGCTTTGATTTCTTTCAAACTGCCATCGAGTCGCACTGCACAAATTTCACATTCCCAACAGGCATGTGCGAAGGCTCGTGCCCTTGCTGCTCGCAGCTGTGATTATATTTTCTGTTTTTAGATTGGGATGTGGGTGATTGTTTATCATTAAAACAATCTTATTGCCAACTTAAGCAAAAAAATTAAAAAATGGCAGAGCAGATGAGAGAATTATATGTGCTGCGGTTTGTACATCTGTTACCGGTTTTAGGTTGGCGGTTCAAATCCGGGCTTTGGGCTCTGTGTGTGAGATTTGCTTGTTTCTCCATGCTTGTTTAGGTTTTTTCTGGGGTATTCCGGTTTTCCCTCACATTCCATAACAATGTTCTGGACTCCAGCCTGCCTGTGACCCGACAAAGGTTAAGCAGTGTCGAAAAACGAATGAGAATGATATGCCACAATTATTTTATCTTATATATTATTATTATTTCTAGGTATTAATGTGCATGTATTTTTTGCCTTACTTGAATGAATACTGATGCTATCTGTCCACAAGTAAATTGACAATAGGTAAAAAATACGATCCATCCATTTATTTCCTATACAGCTGCTGTTCATTTCGGTGGTGCGTGAGCTAGCGCCGATCCCGACTGGCTTTGGCCGGGAGGCAGGCTACACTTTGTGTTGACTGCCAGTCACTTACAAGGTCACAGACAAATAACAGTTCACACTCACGTTCACACCCACGGGAAATTTCAAGTCGGTTGAACTTAACATGTATTTATTTGGAATGTGGGGGCAGGGGAAGCAGGAACCGAGATTCAATCAGAGAACCTGATGACGTGCTAACCAGGCGTGCTAATCATTGCTCCATTGAAGCTGCTGAGTCATATAACGTCTTAATTTTCTTTACAGAGCTTCTATTGACCGCTGCTGGATATGGTCTTCCAATATTTTTTTTTTTGCACTGTTAATTTATTTTGTTATGAATTATATCTTACTAAAGATCATTCCAAAGCCTCTTAGTGAGACCATGTGACATGTTAGTGGTGAAGTGAAGACTCAGGGGGGAAAGATGAAGGCACTATGCAATGCCACCTGGATGCATGATTTGATGTAGTGCATTTTAGAGGTGTCAACTTCCTGCGAGGCGCATAATAGGTTTTTGCTTGGTAACTCCTGATGCTTTTTCTGGCCGGCGTTCAAATCTCTATTGGATTTTTCATCCATCGTGTCTATTTGCATGCCCTGGATCTTTTCCTCCATATCTCTCTACTTGGACTCGCTCCCTAACCGCCGGCTCTGAAGGTTGCCTGTAGCGGACACTATGAAACCGGCTCGAGCTGCGGAGGAGTCACTCGAGAGGTAGCGTGAGAAGTGTAAAGGCAAGATAGCGCCGGTCCCGGTGTGCCCCGGCGGAGCCATATCTGATGGCTTGTCAATCACTCGCTAACCTACCGTGGCCTTGTACTTGAGGCTCAATGCATGCTTTGCCTTCAACAATGGCTCTTTGTTCAAATTTCTTGCCTGATTCTAACCTCGAGTTTACTTCCTTTTGACGCATCGATATCTCACACCCCTCTCGACAGACTCAATCATTTGGGCATTATTGCCATGGTAACTAATATCAAAATATCAAAGCTGAACTACAGTGGAATCTTAAAAGGGGAGGTCAACCCAAAAGTCGTCCGTTTTTGTCCATCTCAGGGGGCGGCCATTTTGTAAATTCTGTCGACTGAATCACAATCACTCAGGTCTCAAATAATGACCAATCATGTTTAGACGAGTGAAGGTGCAGAGAACATTTTATTGCAAATCATTTTTGGGGGGTTGACTTCCCCATTAAGCCCAAACAAAGTCAGTTTTTCAGTATTTGTGTAACTTTTTTCCTTCTTGAAATGGTGAAACCAGGGAGATTTGCAGGTCTGCCACTGCGCTGATATTCTGGGTTTGTTTCTCGGCTATGGTCTTCCAGCGTGGAGTTGGGGTGTTCCCCCTGTGCTGGTGGGTGTTTTCTCCTCCCACATTCCAAAACATACATTTCTGGTTCATTAAAAACTCAAATTCAGACTCTGGTCCCTGTGAGTGCGCCCCTATCCTTCACATCTTAGATGTTTCCATCTTCCAATGCACCTAATTCTTCTGAAGAGCAAGCTGATGAGTTGATCATTTGAATCAGGTGTGAGGGCAGGTGACATATAACATGCGAATTAACAGTTGTGATATTTTTCTGTGCAAATCACACCATAGTAATTTAAAAATCACAAAGTCATAATCAATTTTTACCACTTTCCCTGGTACAATATTTTTACCTGTTTTGGGGGATTTTTGTAGTTTTGTTGTTTTACGAGCATGAAGTCACATTGGTGTGGTCCACAACTTTTTCCACTGCGGAACGGTTCATACAAACTTTTGGGACTGGCAACGGGATAGAGTTGCTTGCCGCATATGCAGAGCGGGCTTCGTACATCGTCTGTTTTTTTTTTGTTTTTGTTTTTACTCATTTTACTAGTGTGCGAGTTTAATATAAGCGTATTGCGACTTGATAATTAGCAACTTGACAAGCCGGTCACTTTTCAAAATAACTGACTGCAGGCTTGTTTTTGTCGCAATAGTGGTTGACATCACTGACACATAGACTCACTCCAGGTTCTGGGTCACAATATCAGCTTAGGCCTTCCTGTGCGGAGTAGTGTGATTTTCTCTGCGCTTTCATGTTTTGTTTTTTTTTTGTCCGTTTTTCCGGCTTCCTCCCCAAAATATGCATGTTAGGCAGATTGAAATTGTACATTGGTGGGAATGTGCCTACGAATGCTTGTTTGTCAAAACCTAAACCTATCCAGACCAATTCTTCCATTCAAGCAAAGTTTTTCACAGAGACTTTGACTCTCAATAAATGGCCAAGTGCATCCATCTTGAGTGGAAGTTGATTATCCAAATGTGATCGTGTTGACATCATCTGTTAGTGTGAGACATTGTTTTTACTCACGCTTCACTTATCTAATTGCTTCCAAGTCAGCGGACGCTTTTCTCCTTCACCACAAAACACAGACTTATGAAAAATTCAGGGCGCAGAGTTTTACGAGTTTAATTTCCAGCAATAATATGGAAGTGAAAGGGCAGCATATGCATTGATGGCAGTGCAGACACAAAGGCAGAGAGAGATTCGTAGACGTGGAAGTATGCTTGTGACAGAACATAACAGGTACGAGTGGCCCATGAGCTCTGCTTGATCATTGCGCCTCTTCTGCAAATATTGAAATGAGATCATGTTGCCAATAAGTACTTTTTGCCGGCGACCATCCAAATATTGCAACACCCCCCCCTGCTGGATTGACTGCAGTGAGATGATCTGATGAATAATAAAGGCACTGCCTCCCTATTTCATCCTTTCACTCTCATTCTCAAGAGCATTTCCTCTGCAGCAGCCCATTAATAATACTTTGAGCGTTTAAAAGCGGCCAGCCTGAAATGTATTGATCTATAGCGCTGTCATTGTTACATGCTGGGAAGGCTCACAGCACAAGATGACACAATCTGGACAACAATAATAATAACACGGATGGGAAATGGAAAATGAATTGCCCTGAGGGTGTGTTGCAAATGTCAACAACTGCAAATTAGAGTACATCAGCTGTAGCGGCCAGCATGCGGCGGTCCAACGTAAACACAAACACCCACGGACACGATAAATAAAGAGGTTATATTTCAGTAAGTATTATTTAAGGACGACTTGGCAATGATGGCTATGAAATGTGTTTGTCCTTTAGCAGGCCCTGCGTACTTGATCTCCCTAAAATTTGAAGTGAGTCACGTCGGATGATAACAGGCCTTGAGTAATTGTCAACAAACGTTGCAGAGATTTGTAAGAGGAGGGAACCGTAGAAGCATTCTTGGTCATCAATTTGCAATTCATTTTGGGGAGGTTCTCAAGTTTTCTCCAGAATTGCTAAAAAACATTTTGCATACAAAGGAATGTTTTGAAGATTTAGTTGTGCCCTCCTTTTTACTTTTGTATGGATATTAAAAGTTTCAATGCGAGATTGCGTTTCACTTTCGTCATTAAATACTTGTTGGTTGTTTTAACGTCTTTCCATTAGGAGTCTTTAACTTAATTGTGCACTTAGATGCTTGTAAATTGGAATGCAAGTTTTACAACAGCAAAACTTTGACCTTTGGGACAAATTGCTTTAAAATACAAGCAAATTAGAGCATCCCCTTAACAGATTGCTGTCTGCCTTAGATTTGTTGCTTGTGCAGAACTATTCCACTTTTTTTTTTTTGTCCGTCTGCATAAATGAGCCCCGCAGCAACACAAAAAATGCTCTCTTTGGTCCAAAATGTAAAAATCTATGTAAAAAAATGTAAAAGGAAATATTGTTTTCCCAAAGTAAAAGCAAATATTATTTTACATTGATTCAACACAAAGTTGACCACTCTTCTTTCATGGAGAACTTTAGAAATCTGCAATTATTTCCTGTTGAGAAGCTGGATTTCCAAGGATTGAGACAATTTAGATAAAAAAAAAATGCTATTCAAGGATTATCCGGTTACCCCAAAAAATAATTGATGAGTTGTTGATGAACTTTTCCTCTCGATGATTTGATCACGAGGCAAACACAGGTCAAGTATGAAGGCAGCAGTAGGTGTCCTGTTAATTATAGCAGTGTTTTGCAACTGCTATTTAGCGACAACACATATTTGACATTAGGAAAAAAATCTCACAGATCAACCAAACAAAATATTCCCAAAAAATGGGATAGACATGGTCATTACTGTCTAGTAGGCAGGCCTAAAAAGATGAAAAATAATTTTCAAACCCATTAAGTGAAATTGGACAATTTCCTGTGGCAAATTAGTTAGAACAGTGGTCGCCAACCAACGGTCCAAAGTCGCCCGCGGCTGTACGGATGAAAATAACTTGCAGGTGAACGATGGCACGTACAAAGTCCGCATTGCACACTACCTGCTAACTTGACTGTTTTATTGTTTTCATTTTTTTTCTCCTTAATGGTCAACAGTGCACAGTTCATAAAGGTGATATGATGGAATTCATTCATTCTAATTTCATTATTTCCTGTGTGAGAAATTGAGGTTCAACTGACCAGCATCACAGAATTGACTGTCATGAATTAGGCATCAATTATTGTGCGATACGTTGCGGCAAATATTTGAAGTCGCATATGTTCAACCTGCAGTTGAGTATATTCCTTTGTAAACACAACTGCTGTTGTCTCCAGCAGAGGAGGGGGCGACCCATATGTTTTCATTTGCTGGCGGTCCGCTCAGGATCCATTTGCTCTCCCCGGTGTTTGCATTTGTCTGCTGATGGATGCCTTTAGCATGCCGTGCATCCCCCGGGAAACTGATGTGAGATGCGTGTCGAGTCATCGCGCACAGTCGATCAGGCCTTGATTTACCATTTGGCGCGTGCACTTTGCGTGCTGCCCGCCATCCGCACGCGGAGCAAGATTGAGAGCCAAAGCGTGCATGTGGGAGACACAAGGCTGCAAGGTTGTTTAATGGAGGAAATTGCTGAATCGAAAAAAAAAAAAAGCATGTCCTCCTCGAATCAGTTTTCGCGAAAAGCACAATGTCTGTCACCTACACGTCCAATTAATGTTGCACACCTTGCTTCAGCCTCAGTCACAAAATGTGTTCTCCTTATAAGTTCTTTATTGATTCACGCTCTTGTGACTGGAAATGCTGCCGGTCCCCAGAGGACGATATTCCGTCGCCTCTACAGTCAATATATTCATCAGAATTACAACTGACACGGTCGTTGTGTCGTCAAGAAGTCACTTCTGCAAAGTAGAAAAGAAAAAGGGTCAAAGCGTTTTATTTCTCGCCCTCAAAAAGTGCATTAATTGGTAACTTGAAAAGCGAAAGCAACGCCCGCACCATCTCCCACGATACGTTCTGCTCCTTTAATTCAATTGGATACAATTTGTGCCCTTTCAGTGGCTTCTTTTCCCTCTCAGAGTGGAAGCTTTGAACGGGGCATATCACGGTAACAGGATATGATTGAATGACAATGTGTGGCTGAGCAGAAAGGAGCTTGGTAGCCTTTTGAACCTCCGAGCTTGTTAGATCACACGCATGCCAGCGATTGGTTTCGACAAAGGACATCCGCGAGGCCTCGAACAACTTTGGGGAAGGGGAATGAGAAAGAGGCAAAAGACGGTAGCCAGGGTAAAAGAATCTAAAAACAGTTTTACAAGCGGAAAATGAACACAAGCTTCAACCTTTTGAATCCCCTCAGGGTGAAATCATGGTCAGATCAAACTTGACTCGTTGATATTTGTCAACTGTCGGCCCGTGAAGCCCTTTGAGACGTTTTGGTGATTATTGGCTAAATAAACTTGATTTGGCTTCTCATTCAAATAAACTTTAAACTTCTATGCAAAAGAACTTCCTCTCAAAAAAGCGATTATCCAAACAGCCCCGCGTTGAACCATACACGCATATTGTTCACACCGATGGAGTTGTGACCTTCAAGAAATGGGCTCCGTTCACCGCCGTTGTTGCCAAGTAGCTTATGGCAGCTGATGGACGTCAGTGCCATTGTTCACCAGAGAACTGGAAACCACAAACGGGTGCAATTTGTTCCACATTATTCCAGTTGCACGGCGACAAAGAGTGGCTCGTGTGCTGCGGATGTGGTTACTCAATACACAGTCAGCAAATTCCTTCTGCGGAGGCCGACGCAAACTGCGGTCGCGCGCTTATCAATTGGTAATGGTTCAATGTATGATAATGATGCATTCATGGAAGTGTTTAATGTTCATGTGTCAATGTTATAGTTCTGTTAGCACATTTTCATCATAAAATGTCATATAAATTGCTTACATTAGCTGTTTTAAATAAGTGTGTACCATAAAATAAATAAGTAAATTAATTAATTAATTAATTCATTAATTATATATATATATATATATATATATATATATGCTGTTTTCTATGCTGAAAAAAAATTGTTGTTTACTGCATGTACAGAACAATTTGGTACTGTGAATGCACATAAATGCACAGTGCCTTTTAACACGACAACAACTTTGCTAATTAATACAGAACAGACCCAAGAGAAAAAAAACAAGATTTATTTAGCGTATTTTCTGAACTATAGAGCGCCCCTACTGGTGAAAGAAAAATCCACAGAAAAGCTGCACTGTTGTATTCGACGCATGGTTCTAAATCTTGGAAAAAAGTAGCGGCTTATAGTCCGGAAAATATGTATAGGGGTAAAAATGAATCATGTTTTCTTTTTAGTAAGATATAAAATGTGGGATCCAAAAAAAGAGAATACAATCAGAAATCTATAAAAATCTATAATCGAATGTTCTCTAGTTAGCGCTGCAGTTAGCAAGATGTGTTTGCGTTGGTTGCACTCATATTACAGAGCTCAAAATCAACTGTTTTTTTTGGTCATCATGATAATGACACAAACTCCCTCTCTTTATCACAACCTTACACATATCTCTGAAGTTTGAAAATATTGCCGCTTTAAAGTCTGTAATCCATTTGCACAAGTGCAGAGGGATACATTAGTGGTCCCCAAACTTTTTTTCATTGAGTACCGGTTCGTAAAATTCCCTTACTTTTCTTTTTTAACTTTTGCGGTCAGATGGGGGGGTGTTGTATTTTGCTGTCCACGTTGTACACAGGTGTCAAACTCAATTGTACACAGGTGTCAAACTCAAGGCCTGGGGGCCAGATCTGGCCCGCAACCTCATTTTATGCGGCCCACGAAGTGCAAATCATATTCGTCAACTTCCTGTTCCTAGCACATTTTCTCCACTTTTTACGACATTGAGATATGAGATATTGCCATTTGTTTACCAATCTTCCCCTTTTGAAATAAATTGAAGAATTGTTGAACAAACAATTACTTACTGGCTTCTGATTTCAAAACTGGCTTTGTTTCAATTTGTTGTGTGTATGTGATAAGTAAGGTCATTATTTTTATGGGTTCACAGTCATAGCGGTCCTCTGAGGGAAACCATAACTACGATGTGGCCCGTCCACAAAAATGAGTTTGACACCCCTGGCATAATATGACGAGCGGGCTTTGTACGTGCTATCGGTACTCAATTTGCTAGCTTGTGTGTTTAATACTAGCGTAATACCACCGAGACAATTAGCGTCTTGTCATGCGTTATCTATTTTTTTTTCCATCTCTGCGGTCCGCCAGCGTGGCCCGGTACCGGCCTGCGGCCCGGTGGTTGGGGACCAATGCATTAGGCCATAAATTGAAGACATTCTGTTACACAGAGCACTCTAAATGCAAATTTTTGCACACAACACAATAGTTCCAAGAGGGTTACAAATCACTTTGGTGCATTTGGAAATGACTAAAAATGTCTAAAAAGGTAACAACAATAAATGCTTAACTTGCTCTGGGCAGACTTGTTAAGTCCTACTTTTAGAATTACTGCTAAGCAATAAGTGTGGGTCCCCACCGAGTGGTTCTATTGAGATGAGAATTTACAAAAAGGAATAATGTGGGTTTTGTTTGTGAGCTTGTATGCTTGTCAGATGCAAGCCAGATAATACAATGTTCTTTGTTCTGCCGTTGTGTAGTCAACGTGCATGCACTCACACTTGGACCACAACAAAGAGAAATTGGTGAAGTTGGAGATTTGAATCTGTGGTGGTGTTCATGCCAAGATTCGGGGACAAAATGGCAAAACACATACAAGCAGGGAAGTACAAGTTAAAATTTGATGGAGGAATAATAATTCTCATTGTTGTATGATTAGTTATTTTTTTTTAAATTTAGTTCATATCATGAATATTCAAAATCTGACATTGTTTTTCTGTTTGTAATTGTATTTGATTAAGTTTATTTAGTTCAGTGACTGCTCTGGAGACATTGCAGGATTTGACGGCCTCAATAAAGTGAGGAGTGGGGGCATTTTGAGTCCCACTTGAGAATTCTTCACTCACTAAAGGGTTAAAAAAAAAATGTCATTTTCAAGTTTGTTTAAGCCAAACAATAGATAACAACAAAACTGTCCTTTTCTACTCAACAAAAAAATTCTCTTCATTGGATTCTCAGCCTCAAGCAATTATCGTGCTTCAATTGTCCCTTGATTGACTGTTTGCGTATTTATTTTTCTATTCACATTTCAACCCAAATCAGCTATTCTGTCCTCTGAGCCGTAAGTGGCAAAAGGGGGAGAAAAAAATACAAAGCACAGAGGGAGGGGAAAAATGAACAGGTAGTCATTTTTTTTTCTACAAAAACATGTTGGAATTATTTTAAACAAGGTTACTGTTATCTTCAAATTTATGTGTCGTGAAAGTAAATGGAAATTAGAATGAAGACTATTATAAACTCATTCATTAAAGTCATCGATAAAGAGGCAGTGAAAGGACATTTTTGCAATAAAGACTAGTTTTTGTTAGTTTTGTGAAGGTATCATGTAGTTACTGTTTTATAACACTTTAATTAACAAAAGATGTTTCCATTTTTTTTTTTGTAATTCCAACTGCACAAGGTCATGAGTGAGCTGTGTCTCTGACATGGTGGTCTGCAGGCAACGGTCCTAGCACCCTTCCCATTCATCCAGTACACTGCAGCGGTTTCGTACAGCTCTACCCACTGTTACACTTTGGACATCAACTGACTCTGGACTTTGTGGACCCCCCTCTCAAACATAACTGGAATTGTCTCCAAGCACACAGGCCTTATACAAAAAAAATAAGGCCAGGGCTGACTCAGATTGCTGAGGAGGTCCTTTGGCAGACAAGAGGCCCTCCTGAGGACTTTTTATGACTCAATAGTGGCAACTACTTACAGAGAGTGGTCTGCTAGGGCACTTTCCATGGAAAAACTGGACAGGCTGATAAGGAAGGTCAGCTCTGTCCTGACATGTCCCCTGGACTCATTGCAGGAGGCAGTGGAAAGGAGAATGGTGGACAATGACTCCCACCTAATGCAGGACACCATCAAAGCACTCAGCAGGTCACTCAGTGGCAGACTCTTTTACCCCGACTATTTGGTACTGCAGATCCTTCCTTCCTGCTGCTGTCACTCTTTACAACCAACACTGCTCTCAATAGTCCGTGCGCAAGTGTGTTCAAATTATTTATTTATATGCAGTTGTTACTCCGGTGCTGGTTTAATTCGCAACTGTCGATGAGTATGGCATTGCTGATCCATGTACAATGCTACGCACTGTTCTTGTTACTTTGAGTTTGTCTTGAGTAGTATACATTGGAAAGTACAGTATTTTGTTCATAGATTATTTATGGTTTACAACCCTCTGCTGATTTGATATGTACATGTATAGGTTTCCTGCTGTTTATTATTTGCAGCTGTTTCTATTTATCATCAGTACAGTCATTATTATTATTGATATTATATATTTTTATTATTTTATCGATTAATCGAATAAAATAGAATTAATTGTATTAAGGAACAATTTTCCTCAAATACTGTTTATTAACTGATTGTTGTTTTTTTGTTTGGGATTGTTTCGTGCAAAAAATCCACGAGAGCGATTGATGCTGTAATCACCAACCGTTTTGAAACTGACATTTTTATCCAAAAGTAAAAGGTTTTTGCAAATGTCTTATTTTTTATTAAAAGCTAACTTTAATCAGTCAGCTTTCACAAAGGACTGTAGAAATCTGAGTTGAGAGGCTGAAATTTGATGATTTGGACAATTTTAAGTTGCACAATGTCTTGAAATGATTACTCGATCATTAAAATATTTGTCAATTAAAATGGTTATCGATTAGTTGTTGTTTAATGAAATTAATTTAGAATTACGGCTAGTGGGTGGAACGGAAAATCGGGGTTCAGAAAGAACCTTTGGTTTTAATGTCTCTGATTTTCATTCTGTACAGGAAGCCAAAAGTATGCAAAAATATGTATCTTGTCCTTTGTGTGACAGGAATTGATGACAAAAATAATCAGCAATGTATTTACTAAAAAATGATTCTCAATATCTTGTCGAATAAAGTAATCGTCTGTATTTGACAGCCTGTTTAGATCGATGGACTTGTTTCTTTTCAGGAAAGTGAAACATCATTTGTTTGTTTTCGAAAATAAAAGCTCCCATCAGTAGTTGGCCAAAATTATCTTTTTGGTTTGTTTTTTTTGTTTTTGGTTGAATTGCCACATATTGCTTTGCCATGATCTTGACAGCCCGCTTATACATTTTTGTTGAGACAAATGCCATTGTTTGTTCCTCCAGTACACACAGCATTGGCCTTAATGAAACCATCAAATTTTCAGCAGCAAAGTTTGCCCTGAAATGACCAAGTCATGCAATCAGTGAAAGTTGCTGGTAAACAAGGACCATATGGGATTACAATACCTGCTTGTTATGTGCCTGAGTCCAAATTGAGCTTGTAGAGAGGGAAAAAGTGACGGAGTAGAAGCTGAAAAGGAAAAGAAGAAGGCCGGAAGAGTGAGAGAAAAACCTCCTCTGGTGCTGTTCTGCCAGCAAGAAGCAGTTTTATTACATAATGCTCTCAAAGATCAGCAGCTCACATGCTTCTCGGGAAGGAGCGCACGTTTCTCTGCACCTGAAATCTCACGGCTCCGTGGCGTCATGGTAGGACAAGACAGGGATGAGGCACAGAATGGAGAGCAGAGTCGGAGAGGAAATAATAATAAGAATATCTTCTCATTGTAGCAATATCCAATTACTGTTCCTGTGTAAATTCCAATTATACTGCGGTAGGTAACCACTTAATACCCTTATGCAGATTATAATATTAAATCCGTATTTCGTACAATGTTTTAATGATAGACAGAAACAGAAGAGCGAGACCGCGGATAAATATAGGAGCAACTGGCTAGTTGGTTCTGTGTTGTGGGGGGAGGGGCCAATTATGAACGTGATTAATTTGGATGCCGGTTCAAATAAAATTGTACACTCAGCAAAGTTCAAACCATCGGCTCATCAGCATTATGATCATGATCATTTGAATCAGATGTGTTGGAGGAGAGAGACAAAAAGTTGTATTTTTGTATTTAATGCAGGCTGCTAAGAAACCAATGGCGAACCGCAGATGTACCACAGGCCATAGTTTGGAGATCTCTGATTTAATATGTTTACATTTTTAGTCTGAGTGTGAACAGTTATTTGTTTTTATGTTTACCCTGTGACTGACTGGTGACTATTGCTGTAGTCAGCCTTGCGTGCAAAGTTAGCCGGAGGAGGCTGACTTCATTTGAAACAGTTGACTGAAAAAAAATTGTATGCCAGGAAGTCGCTGTTAATATACAATTAAAACAAACGTAGGTAAGGGGTCACCAACGTCGTGCCCAAGAAAATATGAACACTTGCGGATATTGGAATATTTAAATGAATATCATCCATTTCTAATTATGATTTTGGACACATATCCTAATTTTTCCTCTCAACACAACAATGACGCCATGAAGTACAGGCAGATCCCAATGCTCAATATTATATATATATATATATATATATATATATATATATATATATATATATATATAATATATATATATATATATAATATTTATTAAACATTACAACTGAGAGGGAAATCAGCAAAAATAGGCCAATTTTCCGCCTAATTTGGGGAGATGTTTGAACGTCATTACCATTGCTTGAAATGTGTACAAAAATAGATTTTTTTTTTTTCAGATATTTGACCGTTTTGAAAGAGCTAATATTAAACAGATTCCATTATTAAAAGTCATTTGTACACAATTCGTATTTCCGAAGTGCTTGTCACACTCGTAGCCCTTCATGTTAATTAGTTGCCAAGATGTAGCTCTCGGGTTCAAAAATGTTTTGAGTGACCCCTGGTGTATGTCTTGGCCCCATTCTCATCACTGATTTGTTCATGTTCGATGACTAATTAACTCAAAGCCATGAAATGTTTTTGCTGATGGGTAGAATGTCAAAGCTAATTTTTTTTCTTTTTCTGATCCAATTACAAGACCAGTCCAGAACAAAAGACAGCAGTAGCTGGGGCTTATTTATTTCCTTTTTATTTAAAGACTAATGCAGTGAATCAGATTCTACAGGGCCATATCATAACCAAAAGAAACAAACGAAAACATTTACAGGAGGTTTCACCACTTCATCTACACCCATCACATCCCAGTCCACAACACATCCCAGTGGAGTCAATAGTGTCCTTTCGTCGTCCATACTCGCCTCATATCCACATCGTTTGTGCTTTAGAAAATGTTTTTTTTTCTTTTTTTTTTTCCCCCATTGTTAGTTTTTCAATGAAAATAAGAACACAAGTAAAACAAACTCCAGTAGATATCTATTAAGAACAAAAAGACCTGGTGTTGAAAAGCAAGTGCTGATGGTCATTGGCCGAAAATCAAACAGACCAACCGAACAAAGGATTATGACAAGTAACAAATGTGATATATACATGAAAGCTCTGCAAAAGAGTGAGACGAGAAGGTCAAAGTCGGAAGCTCATGATTGCACTGTACCTCATGTTTCACATTCTCTCTTCGCAGCATAAAAATGGAGCAAAACCTGACTTGCCTTGAAAGTAGCATTGAATATTGTCTCTTGCGTTTGTCTCTACTTAAAGTTTTTTCAGTCTGATCCCAATAGATTTTAGCTCTCTAACTTTTTTTTTTTTTGTTAAAAGGAAGATCTTACAGTTCTGCTCATTTTTTTTGTGTCTTGCGCCATTGTATTGCACGACCCTGGAGAAAAAGTGCAATCAACAACGAAAGCCATTTTCTCTTCAAGCGCTGACAAATCCAAAGCACAAACAAAAGAGATAATCCGCTGTTTTTCTTTGATGTCACCCTGTATAGCCATGGTTTCATAAAAAAAAAAAAAAAAAAAAGCTAATGGGTGCACAGCTGATATAAAAAAAAGCTAAGCTTCCTTTTTTATTTTTTTTCCTCCCTCTAAAAGCTTGTAAATCGGAAACACAATGGAGACAAGGTCGATGACTGGTGATTCAAAGCTGTCCTTGCATAGCACGATGCCGACTACATACAAGTAACGTTATTGTTTATCTAAATGTGCAAAATGCATAACAATAGGTTGAAAATACAAACAATATCATTGTTTAAGCTAATATCTTCAATAATATCATCAAATACTGTATGCGTCATGTATTTTACATATGTATATATTTATATATATATATGTATAGAATTTTCTTCATCATAATCAACATACATACAATAGTTTATTTATATCTCTCTGTATACAACTCTTCACCCTGAACTTTGCACTTCCTTCACCCCTGCGCTTATGAGTGGCCTATTAGGAATGATCGTGAGAATGCAAAGAGTACGAAAAGCAGAAACACTCAATATCGATTGTGACCTCATCCATGCGTTGATAGGAAAATAAACACGTTTCCCATTTGGGGATTGAATTGTGGAAATAGTACAAATAAATAAAATAAATCGATATAAAAAGGGAGGGTGTACTGAATGAAAAAATGTGTTACAATGAAAAGTGGAGAAAAAAAAATCAATAAAAAAAATCATATATAATGGGAAATGGAACTTATTATTTTTGAATTCATTCAATTTAAAATTGGTAGAAATGGTCATAGTAGGTGACAAATGCTTTACATCTCAGTGTGGACACCGAAAAATGAAAAAAAAAAAAATTGTAGCATACAAATGAAAGAAGGACTTGAAGTAAAGCTACGCTGGCAATCATCCTCTCACTACGTTTCAAGTTGAGGTCCTAAGAAAAGCCCTTGCTAAGTTATATTGCTACATTAACAGAATTAAAACTGGGCTGTTCCAAAACCTTGACGGGGCGCGGCCGAGAAATAGTTTGTATTTGGATTAGCGACAACAAAAACTAGCGCAAGCACTGTTCAAGACAAAAGCAAAATCTTTCCAGTCACCTTTATGTTGTTATTTTTTGTTGTTTTTTTTCCAGAAGACATTCTACAAAAATAGATTCATTACCATCACTATCATAGAACGACTCGGCAAGTCTTCTGTGCCGATGTGGGCATATGTAAAATTCCGACATTGCATCCCAACGTCATCTTCTGCCTCTCTCTCTCTCTCTCTCTCGCACCCTCATAACAGCAACAAATCAATTGAAAAGGGCATGTGATACTGAAGGCAGTGTAGCTGGTACTTTCTGAGTGTTGACAACTTTCAGCTCAAAACACAAATGACGTAACCAAAAAATTCAACAAAACAAAAAGAAAAACTATTGGAAAAAAAAATTATGAAAAAAAGATTTTGGGGTCACAAAATGCAACATGTGCCATCATTCTGCAAAGCCATCATCTCAGCTCCGACTCTTCAAATATGGAAAAGGCACTTCTCCTCCGCAATGTGCCTCGCCGCTCGTTAAATTTTACCAACTTGGCTTTGCGTTCATCTGTATATTTGGCAAACAAGCCCCTCCCCCTTCACCTTATACCAACCAAAACAGGAGATAATGATTGTACATAATTAAAACGGAACTCAGGTTCGAAATCAATTCATTACATTCGGACTCTTCACTTTTTACACAGTTTTTACATCTGTGCGAACCAAAACAAAAAGTGAGATTCATACACAAACTCAGCAAAAAAAAATTAATAAATAAAAATCTAATGTGTGTCATAGAATGCAAAATGACTCCTCCAAGTATACTTTAAACATACCCTTTAGTTACCCCAATGTAATATTGACATCTCTAACATCTGAGAATATTTACAAAGACTGACAAAGAAAATACGTTATCATTTTCATTTCTACGCAGAGATGATTGTTTTCCTTCCACTATTTTGGGATCTAAATGAACGGTGTGTCCGCTGAGACGTGTTTTATTGCTATTGCAGAAAACCCCAACTTATTTTCAAGAACGGCTAATGGAAGTCTTTTTAACAAAGAAATGAACGCCTGCAGTTGATGCGATGTTGTTTTCAGGATGTCCTGCCCATGCATAAACATGTCTGCTGTTTATCATGACTTCACTTAAAATTAAAAAAAAAAAATTAAAAATGTAAACGAGACAGAAACAGGGTTTGATTTGTGTGGGACCAATTGGGCGCTTCAGGGCCCGAGCTTTTAAAGTAATAAAAATCGGACAACTGTGGGCCAATAGGAGTACGCTAGCTATGATTACCATTGATACACTAATAAGATAATGCATTCTTTAACAGGACGATGGATGCAAACTGCCGACCAGGCTGAGCAATGGTGAAAGTCTTTTAAGCTCTTCATAGCCACAGTGACATAGGAAAAAATATTCAACCTAGCCCAACATGTTTTGTACCCTGGCCACATTTCAAGTTAAATTAACTTTTTTTTGTTTTTTCTTGAATGGTCCGTTTAGCGAGAAAGGACAAGAAATATAGACTTATTTATTGTTTTGGACAAAGTGATTTATGGATAGTATAAATGTATTCCCAGAATTTTTTTTCTTTTTTCCGAAACTAGCTATTTGGCATGTGACATTATTTTGTTACTTGCTTGATTTGTATTCAATAAATGATTCATTGCGCTTCAAAACTTGAGCCAGGTTTGAAAAATGTGGGGTTTAACGATAAGCGACTCGTCCACACTGTTCGCTCTCACAGCTAGTATGTAGGTTATGAAAAGAAAAGTAAAACTATAAATTTTTTTTGCCATTGTTGGGCATTTGGGCACAAACCACTGAAATGTAATATTTTGGCAGTACGCTTCATATTGACATGATCCATTTCAGAGCACGTATCTCCAAATATTCAAGTTGTATTTCGAATAAAAAGAATACAAGTTGGGCGGGATACACGCCGTTGATTAGACAGAATCAATGTGTATAATATCACATATTTCCTCAAATAGTGGCCTCTTCATAATAGACAAAGAGATTTTAAAAAGTCAACTGCTGAGATTGTTTTTAACTCTGTGGTGAACCAAAACAGCAGCACTTACTGAATCACATAAACAGTATGTCGGATTAATTCAAGTGTGGCTTCTTAAGCGAGTTCCCTGCGCAGTATTTTATGATGATCCAAAATGACGTGGCGTCGTCGTCTTTATCAATAATTAGCGTTCCGGTAAACTTGAAGTGTGATCGCTCCACAACGTTGTTGTGTGTGTATCCATGGTCACATAATTGAGCCTGAGTTTCTCAGCATTTCTCCATCATAACTGTCCATTTTGTTTTCAACTCCACTTCCACTTCGCATGAACTTGAATTTATCGATTAGATTGTGTAATATCAAAAGACGCCTCCCTCATCAGCGGTTAAGTAGATAAGCCTCAGACTCTATTTGCGGAAATACGGTAAGACTACAATAATACTACAACAAACATGTTGTGAGAAATGTGGCTCGTTGTTTTCGAACAATGGGCAGCACAGTTTGCATTACGTATTTGTCACTTCGGTCCTTTGCCAAGCCGATGTTACTTAGATGAACGTTTGATGCAACATTGCAAACGTGTTGGGCAGTTAGTTAGAAGGTCTGCGCAACAGATGCAATAAATAGTTGGACTGACTCCCTCATCGAAACCACATTTGTTCTATTTATTTATCCCTTCCTCAAATGGTGATAACTCAAGAGACTCCCGCAGCAAAGATTAGAACTGGAACCCTGCAAAATAAGAAAATATACAATGTACAAAGGAAAAAGCCCAAGACAAGATCGGGCTCTGTGTACTTGTAGAATAGCATTCTCCTCTCGGCTATATATTTACGGTAGCATTTTCTTAAAAGCATCACCAAACATCTGAACAACAACCCTTTAAAAGTCTGTATCTCTTCCTGTCTTTTTTTTTTTTTTTAAGTTATTTTTTTTTTTGTTCACTGTTTTCTCCAAATCTTCAAAATGTAGACAAACAGAAGCAATGCAACGACTGGGAATTCAAACCAGCATGGACATCATGTTTGTCTGAAAAGAAACACATTTTCGTTTCTTTTTCTTTTGAGGAATACCAAAGAAAATGAAAGTTAGATAGGTAGAATTGAAAAGGAGCGACCAATGGATTAGTGTGGATTCATCCCCTGCAGTTTGGGCTTCTTATTCAAGTAGGTGGCCCAGTAGACCAAGTTGAAGGTTCCAAAGAGCAGAGGGAAGGCTATTCTGGCGATCCTGTCTATCTTGCTCACGCTGTTAAAGGTTTTCTTGGCCTCTGGGGGCTTGGGCTTGGGCTCCTCCTTGGGCTCAGTTGGTGGTGGGGGGGCGCTTTTGGCAATGGTGGCCAATCCTGGGTCCCTGGCAATGTTGGGAGCAAAGGCTGTAGCAGTGGCGGCCGGGTATGCTGTTGTGTTGTTCTTTTTCAGCATGGACTCCTTCTTCTTCTTTTGCTAAGTTGGTTTGACGAGGAAAGAAAAACAAAAAAGAGGGATCAGCATTCGGCCGCTTTGCGGTGGCGGAAACAACTACACGAGTTCTTGAGAAAATCTGTTTGGAGGTCGAACTGAAAATGAAGCTCTCGGACAATTGTGTATGCCAGGTCTGTGAGCGTCACAGTTTGAACCTGTTTAGCTCTTTTTTTCTTTGCTTTTCTGCATCATCTGCATACAATTCAATACAATTTTATTTATAGAGCTCATTTCACAACAGCTGGAGCTGAAACAAAGCACTTTCCATATGGTGTAATATAAATTAGCGGGAAATTAGAACACAAATTAAAACACATAAACAATAGATACCAGAAGAACAGCAGAACAGAGACAGTCTCATGCTGTGTCGAAAGCTAAAGAATAAAAATGTGTCTTCAAAGTGGACGGAGGGGGCTTGCCTAACATTTAGTGGGAGCTCATTCAATAGGGAAGGACCGGCAACAGAAAAGGCGCGATCCCCCTGAGGCTTAGCCTAGTCCTCTGCACCTGCAGCAGCATTTGGTCCGCACACCTGAAGCAGCGGGCTGGTGGGTAGGAGTGGTGGAGCTCTGAGAGGTACGCTGGGGCGAGGCCATTTAAGGATTTGAAGACGAACAGAAGTATCTTAAAGCGAACTCTAAAGTGCACTGGGAGCCAGTGAAGAGAGGCTAAGATTGGGATTATGTGATCCGTCTTCCGAGCGCCAGTTAAAAGACAAGCAGCAGCATTTTGGACCAGTTATAGGTGCTTGAGGGAGGACTGGCTGACTCCAAAGTGAAGTGCATTACTTTAATCTAGCCTTGATGTAACGAAGGCATGGTTTACTGTTTCGAAGTGTTGCTGGGAAAGAAACAGTTTCAGCTTAGCCAGCTGCCTAATATGAAAGAAGAAGCTCCATGACTCTTATTGTTAAAATGCCACTTTATAAAATTACCAATGCTAACGTAACGTCAATTTTCCAATCGTAAAATGTTTTATAATGAGAACAAATTAGAAGTCAACCAGTGTTACAGAATGAATTGTTGTTTGGCTTTTTTTTTTAATCATATTATATGCTCCTAAATTCAAATGACACATTTATTTTGTCATTGTTGAAATGTCCGTTTTTACGAAAGACGGAAAATCATGAGCGAAGACAAAAAGTGTATCGCGCTGCACTGTCCATATGAGAAAGCAGTGTGCAGTTAATCTTTTATGAAGATGAATAATAGTCATTGCTGAAATTGTGTCATCGGCAACCTAATGATTCATACAAATCAATAAGCCTGTGTAGAAAATATAAAGGAAAGAAAAAAAAAAAAGAAATCCTCCGAAGCAGCGTTGCGTCGCTAAATGCCACACACAGACAAGTGGAGCAGAAAGCACGAGATGAACACTAAACTATTAATGTTCACGTCATGTTACACAAATTGAATTTTCCATGAGATGACAAGTAAATGCTTCCCCGCCTGCTGCTGCTCCCACAGCAGTTAAGTGCTAACTGCCCCCGTGTGCAAATAAAAAAAAAAAAAATAAAAAAATTAAAAAATGAAGAACTCTGATGCGTCCTTTCTCTGCTGGACTCAAACATTTGACACCATTCTGAAAAGCAATCCTAACCTTGATGACAAATCTTGCCGGAATAGACATTAAGATTCCAGACATGGGGATCATTTACGATGCCATATTAATACCTCGCAGACTCACCCTGTGATTCAGTCCGTTCAGAGTCTGCTTAGAATGGAAGTAATATCTCAAATACCTTCTCTGGCACCACGCTTTTTCCATCCCAGGCGTAACCCCTCTTGGTGAAGTAGTTGACTGTGGCGAACTCAATGAGGGCCGAGAAGACGAAGGCGTAGCACACGGCGATGAACCAATCCATAGCGGTGGCGTAGGCCACTTTGGGGAGGGAATTCCTAGCGCTGATACTGAGAGTGGTCATGGTCAGGACGGTAGTCACTCCTGTAGGACCACAACACAGACGCAATTTCATGTGGTCAATATCACATCGTGGAATTTTAGTCTTAAACGTGAACTAATTACGAAGTACTGATTGTTTGACATGGAGAGTAATATTTGGATGAATCATCAGGTAATCATTGAATTAATAAGGTCCGATGATTGCTCAATTTCCTTCCAGCCATCTGTTTGACTATTGCTTGTTCTCATTAGGATTGTGCATGAGCTGGAGCTGATCCAATGAGAGAGAAATTGAGCCTCCTTTCAAACACGACACGGTTTAAAACAAATTTGACCCCACTTTTGCTAACCAATGTCATGGGACTATGGTGATTATTGCTGACCTAAGTCTCTTGTGTGCAACTGCTGTTTCCTGATGATGGACTATAGAAAGCATTCCTTTCTGTGTTGTATTTAATTGAAACAGGTTCTTGAGAATCTTAATGTTGCCGTGGAAATGTGTGGCCCTCGCCGTGTTTCTTCAATGTGAAGTTTCTTAAACATTTTTAGAGTTCCAACAACCAGGTGAGCCGTGATTGGTTGTTACCTGAGCCCTAAGCAACCGAGATGTCATTTTCAGGCGACAGAAGTGAGAAAATAGCTGCCCTCCGATATGGCTAAAAACGGGTGGATTTTACTGCTGAATTCATATTCAACAAACATTATTAATAAAAATGTTTAGATGAGTGAAGGCACATAGAACATTTTATTGCAAAGATTTTTTTGTGGGGTTGACTTCCCCCCCTTATCCAGAAGCCACTACATAGTATGTTCAACTATTTTGTAATTTATTTCAAACAAGGGATTGCTTACAAAAGACTCTTGCGATATCTCAGCGTTGTAAAAAGTAAAGGCAATTTGCATGAATCATGAAGTCTACGCACATGACTTGCCATCACGGGCCACAGAAAATGATGTTGCCGGCCAGATTTGGCCCACGAGCCTTGCGTTTGACACCATGTTGTAAAGACTCACAAAACTTCTGAAAAAACATTTTGTTGATCAACTGCATAAAGTTGAACAACCACGAGTTTGTACAAGTCCATATTCAACCATCAAAAATGTAACATCAGATGTCACATAAAACGCATCATTTTTGATTGACGTTCAAAGTCAAATGCCCCTGCGATACTTTGACCATGTTTAGGCGTAAAATATAAAATTCCAAAGTTCAAGTCGCTGCATTGCGTGCTTTCTCTGGATTGTGCAGTACATCCAATAAAAAACCCGACGTAGAGTGATGACCGAGCATGCCTTCTTGTGCTGACGGTAACCTCAAAATGTCAGAATTGTTTAAAATGGAGGACTGTACAAGTTCTTCCTTTTAACACCGTGATCTGGTTAACACCTATAGATGCATATAAATAATTTATTACCAAAGCTGTCGTACATGTAGGTTTTCTAATAGAGTGTTCTATTTCACGTGGGCTCGTAATACATTTGTATTATTCTATCGGAGCAGCTGTGCAGTCGTGCAGCTTGTTCTTTTAATAGACTCGCAACGGTGGAGATCTCCCCAGACGCAGCCGCAACATGCGGTTATCCTCGGGGATCCTGCGGCTGACGAATTGTATGCAGGCAAAATAGGCTGGCGGAATGACATCCTGCATAGCCATGCAAAACACACCGGAAGAAAAATAAGACAAAAATGCAAAAGCTATGGAAAATAATAGCTGCTGCATGTTGCCAACACTGCCCAATCAGTCAGTGAATACATTAACAACTGCACGGAGTATCAAAGGAAGTGGGTCAGGGCAGTTCTAGTCAGAATAGGCGACTGACTGCAGATGTTTACACGCCAAATAACATGAGCCTCAACAGAAAGCCATCTCGCAATTTGAACAGATGGCTTGTACAGGGGGGAAATATGAAACATGACATACTAACACCTCCCATACGCATGTTGCAACGTACGTATGTGTGCACACAAGCTACATGGCATGCACACAAAGGGATTGCCTATCCATCACATTTAAATATATATATATATATATATATATATATATATATATAATATAAATAGTACTAGATGATATTTGCTGTTATCAGTATAATTTTAATCTATCCATTTTATTATACATAAAATGTATTTTTGTATTAAATCTACTTACCGTAATATTCAGGAGCACATAGCAGGCTATCAGTCCATTCATGCCTCTCTAAACTAATGCAATAGCGTTGGCATTAATGATGTTCCACTTTAATTGGAGCAAGATTCATTGTTGCTCATTTAATTGCCATAATTGCCATTTAAAAAAAAAATCCATATTTACAATTCATGAATCTGTTTAACAGCAGCAGGCTACGGTGGCCCCATTGCGACAAAATACCATGATCCAAGCATCTGTCTGAAGAACAGTTTGATGTACAGTATATTTGTTTGGAAAGCATTTCGGGGATTTTTCATCTCCGTCGATTCTGACGACACAAGCGGCAAACGGATGAATCACGCGCCCCTCATCCTCCGATGCTCGTTTTCACATGCTTTTGGCTTTGCTTGTGACATGAAGCATAAAGTGTGATTACGATGTTCTCATTCGTCAGAGCCAAATAAGTGATTAGTCACTTAACCAGAACCAAACAGGACCCCTCTGATGGATTTGCGGCATTTGCATAGCTGGTGCACGGATGCATGGTCATGCATTTCTCATGTTCATTATGAATCAAAAGGGAATAACTCGGTCAACATTATTTATTTAGGTTTCGGAAGTGTTTATTTCATGTTTGGTCTTTTTTTTTTTTATATTTTTTTTTTTTTAGGTAGGAGCAGTAATTGCTAAGGAATAGTCAGGTGCCTCGATTGTCCTGCTCTCGTCATATACCGTTAATTAAAATGTCAAGATAAATGTCCATATGTATCCCTCAAGAAACTTGAACTCTTGTGTTTGGTACTCATTCCTAAAGCTAATGAAACTCAAAAAGTGAGCCACCCAAGTAAAATAATAAACAACAACAAAAAAATAAATAAAATTCCCAACTCAGCACTCTGCCGCTTTTCCTCCGCATCCTCAGGGCCTTCAGTCATGTGCGACAGAACAATTATTTCCCTCTTTTCTTTTCTAATTACCATTGGAACTGTTGTAGGCAAACAAAGGCGACTGTCTAACGAGGGAGAATGTAACTTTTACTGATTTGTTTGTGGTTGAAGATGGAGCATAACGTAATTTTATTTTTCGACTTGGCAGTAGTGGCTTATGAAGAGACGGGCAGAGGGGGGTGTGGCCCTGGGAATCCAACAATTTACAATACAATACAATTTTATTTATATTGCGCATTTCACAACAGCTGGAGTTGTATCAAGGCGCTTTCCTTATGCCGTCATATGAATTAACAGGTAATTAGAACACAAATTAAAACACAAACACATTTACAATAGATAATAGCAGAACAGCGACAGTCTCATGTTGAGTCGAAGGCTAAAGAATAAAAATGTGTCTTCAAACGGGTTTTAAAAAATTAAACATTGAACAACAACGACAAAAAAACATTTAGTGAAGGGAACTCATTTTGTAATTTTTTTCTTCAAATCAACTCACTCACTCAAAATTAAATATTATTGAGGTTCTGTTTGTCCCGCATATCATCCCAAATCCACCCCAAAAATATTAGGCCTACTCACATTGTTGATAATGCCGTATAAGACATGTAAGATGTTTGCCATCTAGTGGTGTTTGGTGATATTACAACTTCAAATTACATTTTTGCAGATTCATATATTTTTGGATTTCCCCCCATTTCTTTCAAATATTTGTTCATAATTTGGATTTTTCCCATTTGTTTATTCTGTAATTTTTCCCTGTTTATCATGTTTTTAACAAACATTTTATGATTATTATTATTTTATTTTTTTTTTTTAAAGAGCACTGGCAGTTGCCCATCTCTGTGCTCAATTGTGCAAACAGTAGGTGTGAATGTGAGTGTTAATGGTTGTTAGTGTTTATGTGGCCTCTGAGTGGCTGGCTGGGATAAACTTGAGCTCACCTGTGTTCCTAATGAGGACAAATGCTATAGAAACATGGATGGTTGGATGAATAATCCTGGATCCACACTCTCCCTAATGTTTCATGAAAAACATATTTGACTTGTAATACAGGTGCAATGTGAGTGAAAGCACCAGCTTGCTTTGTCACAATTTCTTAAGAGTCACTGTGGTGCCAGAGCTCATGAAGCGAGAGTGCCAAAGCATTTTCCGCTGGCGCGCATCCAGCGCTAAGCTCCTTTGCCAGCAATCATGTGTGCTAATGGTCTTGCCAGGTACAACACAGCGCCACCACTCATCTATTGTTTCCGCACACATTAAATAGATGGATGGGTAATGTGTTTAAACTTGGACATGAGTGGACTTGGGGACGAAGGCATGTGCCGGGTGGAGGTGGATGAGGGCCTGCTGTGTATGCATATGAGGATGTTCGCCGAGGTGCATTGGAAGAAGTCAGGTGCATGCATCAGTAGGTGTCCGCGGAATGTTGTCAATCCCTCCGTTTACACAGTAAATCATTTAATTTTTGTGGGGGAGGATGCATGCAGCACCCCTGGGTATTACACAAGTCCTCGTAAAAAAAAAAAAAAAAGCCAGTCATATATATTTGACTGTTTGACGAGTTCTGTTGCCATGGAAACACACTCCTCCATTGTCTTATTCGAGGAAGTGAAGACAATCAGGGAAGCAACTGTCATTTTTGTTTTTGTTACATAAATTATAGAGAGTTGCATTGAAATACTGCTTAGAATGTTTCACAGTAGCCAGGGATGTTTATCTTTTTTTTTTTTACCCTGCAGAAGATGATTTTTTATTCTTGAGCTGTTTGTTGTTTTCCGTCTCGATTTGCTTGGAAAATGATTGCGGCTGACCACTATTGCCAGAGGTGCAACTGGTTGTGTTTGCAACTATTAAAGAGTGACCAGATTCGCTAACAGTTATCCTAGAATTTTATTTGTCATCTTGAAGTGTGGGGTCTCAAGTAAAAAAAAAAAGTTCTATTAAATATTTAGTGAGTGCCCTCTCTTAAAGACATCACAGACCTCCAGATTGTTATTTCATTCTTCTCCTTCTTTCTCAAATTAAAATGAAGATATGTCACGCAATTAGCAGATTTAGCTATCCTTGTCCCACATGTACGCCTGCCGTTGAAATCAGAATCAGAATGCTGATTATAATGAAAACCAAATAAGGTTGCATTACATCTAATAATACAACTTGGAGTCATCATTGCTAAAGGTGCACAATCCTTTATTTCAATTAATTTTATTTCATTTTTACAATGCAAATGATGATCAATTACCAGCAATTTTTGCACATCCCTGTGTGACCGTATTAGTGGATTGATTATTTTAGGTTCAACACCCTACATGTGTGTACTTGTGTGTCAAAATTCCTTGCATTTTAAATACTTGGCCAATAACGCAATTAGAATTTTACAATTATTTGGGGGTATCTGTGCATGTATATGGACTGTATGTTGATAATAGTCGAAGTCTAGACATGGCTTGTCGGAATCTATTTGAAAGGACTATTTTGATGAGCAGAATTCTAAATTACACGATTATTAGTCGTATTGTAACTCTATTCAATTGTTTTTTTTTTCACTTGATCACACACTTAAGATTGATTTATACCATATATACCGTGTATTTTACAAGGTTTGTTGACGTTTTCCCCCTGCGAGGCTTTCCATAAATCCCAAGGGCATGACATCAATTTCAGACTCAAACTATTTTCACCTTCTTGACAAGCGCGGCCATATTCACAAACGTTATCTTTTTTTTTAGAAAAAAAACTGCAATTTTCTTTTTTTTATTAGTCTACAGAAAGTTCTAGATTGGGCGACCAGGTAAATTTGAGGTTTAAGGTGATAAATGACAAGGTTTATGCGAGTAGTTTACAGCTGCTTCAGGCAAGGACAAGTTTGACTACAGGCAGGCAAAGAATCAAATGTGGAACTGATAACGTCCGCCCGTTTAAATAGTTTCTGTCACAACCTTGCAAAGCTTGAGAAAGTTGGGTTTCTTATCTACGGGGCTGCTGTCGAACAGATTTACACACGCAAACTGAAGAAACTGCAAATTAAAAAATAAATAAATCACCCATTGCTTTCTTTGTTCCCGGCATGAATGCATGAGCATAGAGATTTACCAGCAAAATTGTGGATTTCCTAATACATTCTAAAATACAAATAGATAACAAAATAAATAAATACAAATAAATCAAAAAAATTAAATAAAATACAAATAGATGGAAGCACACATAGAGTGTAGTTAATTTACTAGTTGTTTCAGTTTCATCAATTTGTTGACAGAAAAATAATGACCAAACTTGGTCAATACATTTGTAACCTGCTCAGGTAAAGTTTTTATGTTTTTATTTTAGTAGTAACAGAAAATAATTGCAAAGGACTGTTTTAAATAGACTTTTCACAGGCAAAGCAAAAGTGATGCTATATTCTTTATGGTTTGAGCCATAAATAGAGATCCATTAGGTCTCATTATGACCAGACACTATTGTCATTATTAAGGCCGTTCAGGCATACCTTACCTTTAAAATAAACCATGGCCTAACCGGTGAAAGAATGAGTTTCCATTTTCAGTCCTTGGCGAAATTTTAACGACAGTCCTAAGCACTGTGACCATTTTCAACGTAAAACCGTTACCTGCATTCTGTGCACAAACTGTGATGCACCGCTTCAGTCCTGCTTGTTAAATAATGATCTAACTGATATTTGCTCCCCCACTACCTGAGCACTTGATTGCGTACCCTTGAAATGACAGCATTCAGTTAATCCCCACTCAGCTACTGGATCGCAGCCACACCGAACAAATCTCTGTGGCTGAGAATGGACCTTCAGAGAAAAATGGCTGCGCTCACTCCTGCTCTGTGCATCGCTGGTTCTGGGCAAATATTTGCCACTGACAGTGATTTGACTGAGTGTGTCACCAATTAAACATGACAACCAAAATGTGGGATGAGGTCAAAAGAACAGTGAGAAGTAGGACACTATACCACTCACTGGCGGCACAGTCCGTTCTTTGTTACCAAACTAAAGCTCTCTATGGATGAGGTGATATAGAGTAGTATTTAGTCTTCCACAGCGATGGCAAAAAAAAAAAAAAATTACAACAGTGGAAAATGTGAAAAAGAGTCACATGTGCTGTTTGTCTGCTTAAATATTACTCAGTGCTGATTCGTTTTTGTTCTGAGCCAAATGTTGTAATAATCCTGCTAATAAACAAACAGACAAGCAATAATCCAAGCATGACAATTCACATTGTCTTTCTTTTTTAGCCCAGGGCAGACTAAGGCCACATTAAACGTTTTAATCCGGCCCGCCAAATTTGAAAAAAATTAAATGAATAAACCATGATAATGTTTTATTTTCTAAATATTGTGGCTTGTCAAAGAGAGATATTATGTTGTTATGCTTTTGTTCATTTTCATTTCAAATTAAATGCATTTTTTTTTCTCTGATGAGGTGAGTTACCAAAACACTCCATCCATCAGCTCCTGGTCCTGGTGCAGAGGGGATCCTCTGTCAAATTTTAGAACCCATTGTGGCCCACCAATCAAAAGGTTTGCCCACCCATGGCCGAGGGAATCTCATTTTTAAAAATATATCTGTGGCTGCAGTGTTACAGGTATCATGATTTCTATTTGAAATGATTAATTCAAGTAAACCTATTTGAGATTCAAAATCTTATTTACAAGAGTGTCCTCGTTAAGGGACATTTTCAAACAAAAACAAGTCCAACCAAGTTTATAAAGGCAAATGTTTTGTGTGTTCTTAAGAGGTGTCCCCCAGGGTTCAGTCTTCGGTCCCCTTTGTGTTCATTAAAAAGCATCTTGGGAGAATGGATAATCACGGTGCCAATTGCACATGAAGAGCTGAGAGACAACTGTGAAAGCTCAATTCTGACTCGGTGTATACTAAATTGGGCCCTTCTATTCTGCTGTACTTTGGTGCAAACGAAAAACATCCAAACATGTCCAAAAGAGGAAAAAAATAAATAAATAAATACCTACTGCTTTGTTTGGTAATTGCCTTAGACTTGATTTAGTGAGCCCGCGCTTTCTCGTCACGTCACATGATTTAAACCATGTTTTCCCCGCTGCATTTGCTCACGTTAATGAGGCTTGATGCACCCGTGTCGGACACGTCTGATCCTAGTGCACAAATTAATCTTAACAGTGGTGCATGCTTTCATATATTGCATAAAACAAAGGCAGCGCATGCTTTGAATAACAATGTTGTGTACCAAAGCGAGTAATGTGCAACTTGCTCTACATATCTCAGTGAAAAAAAAAATGGGGTCAATCAAATGAATTGTGATGTATAAGAACAGCTGTTGGCAAAACTAGAATTGAGATTTAAAAGTTGCTATGCGAAGGCGGAGGAAGCGCACTCGTCAGTGGCATAAAAACTTAATGCTTTTGAAATCTTAATCAATGACCAAATGCATGTGAGCCCTCCATTCATTTTTCAATCGTTTTCATCTTTTACCAGAGCGAACCGGCTGCCTCTCTTGGCCGTTAACAAGAAGGCTATGACATTCATACCAGGGTTACGAGAAAGTACTTGTAGTTCTCTTTTCATGTTTACATGATTAATGCAAAATAGCCATGCAAATTACACAAATGCAAATTAAAAATACACATGTAGAGCACTTAGAATGGTTGGTGAAGTTTGATTTTATGCAATATCTTATCAGGATGCAACCTTTTTGATCTGATGCCCATCCAGTTTAGAATGACCTTAAATTACCGTGTATTTTCTTTTAGAATTTCTTATGGGTACTTTTGTTTCTCCGCAGTTTCCTTGTGGATGAATAGATGAATATTCACACTTTCAGCTGTGCGAATGTCATTTTATGGATGCTAATTTAATGCAAGATGTTAATAAAGCATTGACCTGCGTTGACCGAGCGTATCAAGTTGACCAACACGGATCAGGATTAAAATGACTTGCTGTGCATTAAGACTTTGCGTGCACCAAGTCCGCATTTCAGGTAGAATCTTACATTTCATTTTCATTCCAACAAAAGGGATCCAATTGCCTTTTTAATGATTCATTTATTTCTCCACTGACTTCTTTGAGCATTGCGTTCATTATTTGGCCGTGTCAGAAAAATACATATTAATTACTTGAATGACAAATGCTGCGTTGCCTCCATTTGCTATCGCTGCGCAAAAACCAGCAGCGATTGCATGCCGAACACACACATGACCTAGATCATTTGGATGTTCAAATCCAATCTGGGCCATCCTCGTTTTCTCCTCAACACACGTGACGAGCGATGCAGGTAGCTGTGACACACTCTCATACGCACACCTGACCGTTGGACAGGACACACGAGGCAAAAAAAATAATAAATAAATAGAGCTTTAGAGTTGCAAAGGAGACGCAAAATCAGATGCCTGTGTAAATGTTTCAGTGAAAGTGGGCCAAGGGAAACACTGACACCCGTGAGAGTGAGAGCGAGAGAGAGAGAGAAATCGAAAGAAAGACAGAAAAAAAGCAGAGGGGAAAAAAAAGTGTCGCGTGAGGTAACTCAAGGACATTCCGCCTGCTGCTGTGCTACAGAGCATGCTGCAGACTAGCAAGCAAGAGCTTTCCTTTTGGCCAGTGTTATGTAACTGAGTGTGATAGACAGATACACACATACTAACGACTACACGCACACACACACACACACACACACCTAAGGAGGCACAAACACACATTGAAAGCTTAAACACCACTGAGCTCTCTGCCTGAAATTTCACTGCAGCACCGACTGATGAAAGCACATTCGCCCTCATTGGAGCAGAATAAGAATAGAATAGAAATATCTTGTCGCATTGTGGCTTTAATAAGCAATTCAAAGATAAGCTTAAAGATGTCACGTATGCTCGAAGGGAATAGTTTGGGGACATGTGTGATATGCCGGGAATATGTTGATTAGCTTCGGTGCAGAGAGTCAGATGAGGAAAATCGATAGAAGTGAGTTGCCAGGCAACCAGCAGAGACTCCAGGAAGTCGCCACGCATAAGCCATTTGTGATCAGCTTGCTCATCTGATCATTATTTTTTTCGCAATCATTTTAGAGTTTGGTCCTACTCATGGTTGAATGAATGCAAAATTTACCCCAAAAAAAAGAGAGACAAAAGGACTCACCAAAGACAGTCCTAGCAGGGACGGACTCTCTGTTGAGCCAGAAGGACACCTGTGAGAGGATGACTGTCATGATGCAGGGCAAATATGTCTGGATCACAAAGTAGCCAATTTTCCTCTTCAGGTGGAAGTGGGTTGTCATCACAACGTATTCGCCTGCGGAGCGGACATGAAAATGTCAAGGACGATCTCAATGTGTTTTCCTCACATTGGCGCATGGACGAGTTGTAGCTTTATATCGCTTACTCAGCTCTTGCGGCATTGTGCGTTCAGATAATTACATGGTTGGTGATGTCAGTTCCTGTGACAATTTGTTTCAGTAAAAGAGTCTCAGGTGTGAAACTTAACACCCAGGCCCTGCTTTCCCACTCCCCTGTTACTTTCAGGTAGTGTTCCACCTCTGTTATGTCTTCTGTAATATGTAGAAAAAAATAAAAGAAAATGATTTTTCTGTTCAAATAAGAAAAAGACAATGAGCTGAAAATTACAAATACTGTAGTTGAGCTATGAAAATGAAGCAATTACTGAAAATTGTGGTAGAAGAAAAACTGGCACAAAAGACAGTTTAGGGGTGTGCGGTCCCAATCCCTCCATCCAGCCAACCTAGCTTTGCCGCAAACAGGTCACCCCTTTTGAGCGGTAACTGTTTGCCGGTATCAATGGACCAAAAAGGAGTCGGTAGAAAACGGAACGCAATGGCCTGTAGGAAAATTCCAAATCTAGGGCATGACCTGTCATGTCTGCAAATTGACAAATGGATGCTTCTGACAATGACTAAGACGTCAAATTGTTTCATTTTAAGTACACCCTAAACCACTGTTTGTGCAGAAATGTCAAATAATTAAGACAGATGCTCCCATGTCAGAGAAAGACAATGAAAAATTGCTCACTTTTAAACATAATAAGTCATTTTATCACATCATGCTCACAGTTGCCCTGTAAACAAAAGAAGAAAAATCCCATTTGCCAAAACCTAAACGCTAACGCCTGCATTTGGGATTTTTTATTGTGCTACTGTTACAATGTGAAATTTTAACCGGATGAAATGATGTTTGAATGCAGCCATATCGTGTTGCAGCAAGAAGCAGGTACCATACCTGTGCTTGATTGCACCACTCCAGAATCCACACTCTGTCCCATGAGGTCATACTGGTTTAACCTTGAACCATCATCTGCCACAACCACAGACTGGTCGGCTCCTTTGGTCCAAACGTACACCACTTCTGCTCGAGTGTAAGCATCTAATTGTAGACAAGAGAAAAAAAGGGAATCTGTATTCTGTAATCTGTTTAATTCACATTTTTTTGTCATTCGTTTCCACGTCACATCATGTCATCTTCCAACTTTATAAGGAACACAAACACGCACCATCCCAACAGGACGGCGTGACCTTAAAAGCGCAAAGTCAGTGTTTTCTTGCCTACGGCCAGCCAACCTGTCAAAACTGCAGTGTGGCTCGACCACTGCTGAGGAAAGGATGGTCCCGCTGCAGACTGCAGCAGAAGGCAAAGAGCTAAACACTGAAATATTTAGAGAGTGGATTCAATTTAAAGAGGAGGTGGGGGTTGGTGGGTGAACGGGTGTCGGCCGAGGACGGGTCCTCTCGTTCGTGTTGCACAGCTGTCTGACAAATAGCAACAGAAGCGTGCTGCCGGTCTCTCATTGGCTATTCTGGTCTCAAACCGGCAGCGTTCTAGCGCTTCGTACGCCGTCTTGAAGCCCATCGCAAGGTGCAGGCAGGCCTGTATAGCTGTGAGCTGTGAGCAGCTGGTGAGTTGCTCTGGAAATTTTTCAAAGAGCGCTGCCTTGGATAAACACAGGTCCGCACGTTGCTTGCCTGCCAGTGTCTGGCAGGGACTTGCCTGGTCTGGCAGGGTCAAAGGAGACCGGAGGGGCCTTGGCGGACACTTCCTCTGGGAGAACATCTGCTATCATGTTGCCGTCCCTTATCGCTCACGCTTCCAGTCGGATAGAGTGTGAGTGTATGGGCAACGTGAGATCATGATTCATCATCTATCCATTTTCTTATCCAGCTCAAGGTCAAGGCATGAGCTGGAGTCTATCCTAAATGACGTTCGTGGAGATTTCCAGTCAAGTAGGTCACCCAGACAAGCTGAAAAGAAGCAGAGCAAACGGCGACTTCTTCGTGGATTTCATTTTTAATCCAAAAGGGTTTTTCTGTTCTAAATTTGGGGAGGAGAGTCCCTATATTTATAGCCTTTATCAAAGGCAGTTTCCACAAAGCTGGCGCTTCCGAACTGCTTAAAACACCCGATATTTATCAGCCTGTGCCTTTTAAAAAAAAAAAAAACTTTTGAAGTTGGATATTGGCGTGACATGCCTTTTCACACAGCATCTTGAAATCAGACAAGCACGTAGCGATGCGTGACAACGACAGAATCAGTGTCTGGTGTGACCTAGGAAATGAAATAGTGGGCTCTCTGCTATTCTCTTATAGGGATTGACCCCCACCTTTCGTATTCCTCTGATACTACATTCTTAGCTATCTTGTTTCCTGGTTGGTAAAAAATCGAGCTTTGATAGGCAGTAAGAAAGGAGCTTATGCCTCTGGTGGGAGTTTCCCTTGGGTCGTGTTCGCATGTCTGGTGACCAATTTGTCATCATGCAAAACTGGCCAGTCGTTACCAGTAATCCCTTTCAGCACAGCGCTCCCATGTGACCACCCCCACTGGATCCTCCCACCAAAGACAATATGGCTACTTCACCAGAAATGTTGAAGTGTTCCATTTTTTGTAGATATTCCAGTTGACGGACAAAAGACTGACAAACTCAGTGAATTGGTTGCCAGTTACCCGAGCCAGAAACATCACACTCTATCAGGTGCCAGCAAAACCTTTTATACCCTGGTCTTACCGAAACACTGTCCAAATACATGCTGGATAATCTTGTCGGAAAATTCAATATTTTGCTCCCGAAACTCATGAAGCGATTATTTCCATTAAGCTCATTAATAAACCAGAATGGAGCTCAGTAGAGCACTGGGCTCCACCAAGGCTCCCTGCAATCCTACTTTGGAGTAGAATCAATTTTTATACCATTGTAAATACATCTTAAACTTCTGTTTGAGATCATTTCGTGATCAATCAGTTAACCCTGAAAGTCGGTGATGTAATTTGTCACCTGTCTCATCACATTTGTGGAAATTGATTAAATCTAATTCTTACCAAAATCGGGTTCCTGTTTGGCCAACGGTCCCAACTTAACCAAATTGAATAGAAATTGCTCAGCAGCTTTTAAATAATCGGGTTACGTACGAACAATCCGCATTTGTATCTGATTTTTCACTAAAACTGAATGAGTTCTTCCATGGCTTGTGGTCACATCTTGACAGTTTTGTGGAAATCAGTTAATGAACTAAACAAATCCTCCCTTAGTCTAGTAGGTTTGCACAGTACACAGTACATTGCAGTGAATCACTTTTCTGACAGATTCTTCTTAATTCTCATAAAACAGCCCATGTGTATGTAGATGTGGAGTCTCCAGAGAACACTTACAGCTGCCAAACTTGAGTGGGCAGGCATGGGCGTCCATTGGGAAGTCTTCAAGGTGCATGGGGCATTCAGCTCTCACAGTCAGCCTAAAGCCATCACACAGACATGAGAAGACGATTAAAAAAAGCAGTGTGCAAACAGGAACATGTGGTGTACTGTTTTTGTTTATTTCCAGTCTATCGGAGGTAAACGCTGTTAAACTGCTTCGCTTCCTCAGAACCACAGAAAGGTTGTTTTGTTTTGTTTTTTTTATTCTCTGAGCTTCGCTATTCTGACAGCTTGCAGGAAAAACAGCATGTCAGGCCAGCCGTGACACACTAATCTTCCATCCGTCCCCTCATCTCGCTCATCTGTGACAGCAACACGGGATCCTCCTCCCCCGCCGCCAGAAAACATTTGAAATAAATGTCCTGCAATCCTTGCCTAGCGCACCACCGCAATAAATGCAGTGCATTTAATTTGGAAGTTTTCAGCAACTCATGCTATGCACTCAGCGTATTTTTTATTTTTTGATTAATATTTTCCCCCTCACTTCAATTTTGTAGTAAATCACAAAAAATGTTTTTTTTACAATTTTTTTAATTACTGTGCATTAATTGTACCAGAGCGTATGAAATTGCCGTTATTCATTTTTTAAATTGTCTCCTTTATTTAACTCCATGCTGTTTAATGTTTTAATCCTCGTAACACTGCAAAGCCAACCATTTGCTGAAATGTTTCCAACCATGAACATCGGCTCTGCATTTTATGAGCATTGTGTTTAATAATGCCAAAAGTAAAATACAAATAATCTCAACCAGCCTAAATGTCAAAAAGTAGTTTAACTTAACTTTATCGAACAATATTATAAATCCTTCCATTTTGTATGGTGCTAGTGCTCATTAGGGCCGTGGTTGAGCGAAAAGCTTTTTCTCTGAAGTGAACATCTATGGAGGAAAAAAAAAGGCTAAATGCCCATAAATCCAATTTTTTGAGGTTGAAGTGTGGTTTTTTTTTTTTTTTTTATGAAAACATAGTTTTTTTGTCCCATACATTGAAAACTATTGGTATGTTGAATTTATTAGATTGTATTTCATCAACTGGTTGCATGAAATAAAATCATATGGATCCAGATACATTTTTAAAGTAGACAATACATCTACTTAAAAATGATCTGGATCCAAAATTTAGTCAATTCCAAAATGTTTTTCAGTGTAACTTTTTTGGGTGGGAAGGGATTGGGCGTATCAAATAGAACACCAGGCAGACCTCAAAACGCTCCTAAATAAAACCAAAAAGTCTAACGGAAATCCTGCAATCACCAGTGACCACATCAGTCACAGGTGATAGCAGCAGATCCAATATGTTTCTACCTCATTCGGTTTCGTAAATGAAACACACGGACAACATTTGACGGTTGCACTTGTCTAATATGTCAGCATACCTCATGGTGTAGAGCAGCGTTCCTTCCTCTGTGATGCGCAGCAGTTTGTTGGGCATGGTCATATTGTGAGCCACAGACTTCTTGCCGTTATGAAAGAACGTGTCCGGCGTCCAGATCTTGCTGGCCATCAGGTTGTTGAGACGCAGCACGGCCATGGGACCCTTGAACTTTAGCCTCTCATCCTTCCAGCTCTGTCTGAAGAATACATCAATGGTGTACTCCTGGAATGGGATGAAAGGCCACAGTGTTGAAACCGGTCCCTGTATAATTCTACCTTCATGGAGTAGAAAAGAATACACCTTTTTTTTTTTTCCTCTTTAGCCTCTGACAAGCTCTCTGACTCTCTTTCATACGGCAGCCTCGGCCTACTTTCCCTGCTGGTAGCTGTCTCTTCATGTTAACGGCTTTAGCCCAAGATGCAGTGTATGGAGGTGCTTTGCCTTGTTGGGTTTAGAAGAGAATGACTGCATGGTTGGATTCTAATCATTCATGTTTCTTTCATGAAAATGTTGGTTTTTTTTCTTTAGTTTTCCTTAATTAGAGCTATGTGTCTGGTGGAATACAGCGCTTGACGAATTCAGGATTATTCAGCTTTTGGCCATCGGGTACATTTCTAGGTTTGAAACTGATCACGCGAAAGCCAATTATCAAATCGACACAAAAATGGAAGTGCCCGACCAGATATGGAAGCAGCTCGTGACTGTAGCTGAGAGCGGATTTTAATGGTTGTACATAGCTACTCCGCATAGTAAAGTGAGCCTGTTAAAATTATAGGGCCGCCTGAACCCCGTGCGGCCTCAGTGAGGTAATTACTAAGAATTGAGACCGAGATTCAAGGTAGCGGATGAAGGAAACCGTGAGGAAATGTTGCTCCGATGTTCCTTCTGGCCTGCATGACAGCCGGTGCAATTAAGAACGATGTCAGAAGAAATGCACGCACTTGTACATGATCACAACAGACGTGTACAAAAGGAGAATTTGGGTGAGGTTAATTGGTTGTAAGGATCTGTGGGCTACAGAAATGAAAAATATTGGTTGTGATTTGAAATGCTGCACTTGATTAACATTTGCTCTCATATGTTGGAAAAAAAAAAAGATTTTTCTTTTTTGTGTGCAGTATTGCGTTATTGTGGCATTTGTTTGCTTGTTTGGCATGTTCATGTGACTTGTAAATCCTCCCGTTCAATCGGAATATAGTGGTTATCGATTTTGTATGATTTCCTACTAAAGTCACCGGAGACCCTGTTAAGCTGATCTTGAGTTTGGTGTGAAGTCACTTCAACAATGTTTTGACTCCTGTTAGCTAACAAATTGCACAGTGAACATTAGTGATCACGATCGGTGCATGCAGGGGTCTGTGTGTGTGTGTGTGTGTGTTGGGGGATAGTTGGGGGGCGGGGCGGGGGGGCGACGGTTTGGGGGGGTTGGCATTTATGCCGAGTAGGATTAGTTACTGTGGGCAAGCGAATACATATCACGCGAGACAATTTTATTAATACAGCACGATTTAGTGAAATGACTCATGGCATGAAGGCATCTCGCTTAAGGCTAGGAGACCACTCCCGGGTCCCCAATTGGCAATGAAGAGGATGTGGATAGAGTGGAGAAAGGGGAAACTGGTGACATTTACGCAGGCGAGAGAAAAAAAACAACTTACCATGTCATGGTCCGAAACTGGCCCGATACTAGTCACGAAAATGTCAGTCTTGACTTCAGTTACACGCTCTGTTGAAGCAGGAAATTGGCGGGGTGAGTGACTATCTGTGGCATTCATTAGCCCCCCCTGACTACTTGTTAATACGAGACCACCTGGCTTGGGCCCCCGGTTCCATTCAACACACATAAATAGCAGCATAAAAACGCCCCATTTTGGATGTCAATAAGCATTTCTGCTAGTATTGGCTGCAGTGTCAGCTCCATTACGTGCACAGTTCAATCTCCTCATAAATTTGCACAGTGCTGCAAATAAGCCACTTCGCTCGCATAACATTTGATGGGCTTTACTCTGGGATTCTTTTTTTCCCCACTCACCCATCCCTTTTGATTCCAAAGTCATATTTGAACAGGATGAACTTCATTACGATTTCTCCTCCTCAGTTGTTTGGATGCCTGTTATATAGCAGCAGCGTATGTAACAGTCCTTGCGTCCTTCACGCAACACTTCACACATTATAGATCCCTTGTTTCTGGGCAATGATGTGCACAATAATATGGCTTTTTATTTTATTTTATTTTTTATTGAAATGATCCACATCTACATCAAGTGACAATTGTGAAGTCGTTAAGTGTGGGACAAAATATCAACATTGTATCACTTAAGCCAGCATCAAATATAAATAGTTGATGAAGACCAAGTATGTGCATCTATGTGCATTTATTTATTGTAATTATTTTTCCTCATATTTTATGTTTGTTCTTTCAAGGGGAAGTCAACCCTGAAAAAGATATTTGCAATAAAATGTTCAATGCACCTTCACTTGCACAAGCGTGGCATTCTGATTAATATTGCCTTTGAGGAATATGAGTTAAGCAGCAAAATCCACCCAATTTTAGCAATCTCAGGGGGCGGCCATTTTGACTGAAAATGACATTACAGTTGCTCAGGGATCAGCTAATGGCCAATCATGGCTCAGCTTCAGAAAACTGTGATGTCCTTTTCAGTCGACCGCAAGTGGCAAAAAGGTCGCCCCCTGAGATGGCCAAAAAGGAGTGGATTTCACTACGTAACTCATATTCCACAAACACAATATTAATCAGAATGCTGTGTTTTGATTAGTGAGCCTGTATAGAACATATTCTTGCAAAAAAAAATTTTTGGCTTGACTTCCCCTTTAAAGTATATTTTTAAAGACATGAGTCTGAGACGAATTAACGTTCAGCATTTAATTAATTTTATTTAAAAATGTATGTGGGCTGCAGAATTTTCAACCAGGTTCTGGAGTACGTCACCAGATTTAACCTGGAACACTAACTTGTCGAAAGACAAATTCTCTTAATCGCCATTCAAGTTCTTTCTAAAGACTGCTTTGCTGCTGTACACTGAAAATATGCTGCGTGGAATTTTATCAATTTTATTTCGTAAAAGGATTGCACAGAAAAAAAAAATCTGGATCCGAGATGTTGGGTCTACTTCAAAACAATATCTGGATCCGGATGATTTTATAAAGTGCAACGATTTAACAAAATTGAGTAAATTCAATAAAAGCTTTTTTCAGTGTCCACTTGATCCTGCAACCAACCTCAAGAAAAGGTCACATGATGAGCCATTCATAAGGCTGAGGACAACCCATTCACTCCCAGAGAAGTGGGCATTCAGCCATTTATCAGCAACAATGGCAAAATGTGGGCGTTTCATCATGCATAAAAATCTTCAACATTCCCCCAAGCTATGATAACTGCACCAGAGCAAGATACCATTCAGTATTCATGGTATGTCAAGGAATGAAAGGACCCACAATCTTGTCCAAAGTCACCTGGCACATATAAGTATTTTAAAATGGTGAGTTATTATGCAATAACTCTTGTATCAGCTTGCAAATCTGTTATTTAGCAGACTTGAAAATAAAATGATGATTGTCGATTCCAAACACCATAGTCACGATGCATTTGCCACTGTTACCTGAGGGTTGCTTTCATATCAGTCACAATAAGCCAACATTGTATGTGGTGTGTTCTTTTTGGTCACTGACCTCCTAGTCCTGGCCGCAGGCGGTTGTCATAGCCGTCCAGAAGGCTGTCGAGGATCTTGGTGAACACTGTAGTGTTGTGCTCGCTGTCCTGCCCAGAGCTGCCAAAAGCGGAGAAGAACATGTCAAGACATGGCCAGAAAGAGCGCAACTGCCATGGAAACAAACAAAAGTTAAAAAAGAAAAAAAAGAAAAGGCACAGAACATGACTCATGTTTGACAACAATGAGGAGGACGTCTGGAGTTGCAGAGGCAGCTGTGATAGAAGAAGTGCATAATAGACGGTGACGCACTATTCGGAAAACTCAACAAAAGCTAAACATTGAGTGCAAAAGGGATCGTTCCCATTGCCATTTGTTGGTGTGTTTGTATTTCCAAAGCAGCCGCATATTTGACATTCACCAAATAGGTTATTTCGCTTCAGGCCTCGTTAAGGGGTCTCATCTGAAGGTCAACATACAAGGTTGCAGCAAGGCAAGCCTTCTGGGAGTTCAAGTGGAAGTCTCTTAATAACAAGGGAGGTCGAAAATCCTTCAAGTCAAATCTTGGAGGAAGGTCATGGTAAAGGCTGTGTACAGTTTATCCATGTTCTTAATACTGTTTTGTAGTCATATAATAAAGTAACAATGCAAAAACATGATTTTTCTGCTTAAAAATATCCTAAAGTCAAAGTTAATATTAAACGGGTTGAAAGTCAAGGTGCAATAAATCAAATCAATACCAATCGCTTGTGATATAACAATGAACCAGCCATGCAATCTTCCTGGTACAAACGTATGAGGCGCCGTTCGGGACATAATTCAGGAATCGCTCTCACACTCACTAGTAGAATGCGCTCATACACATAGGTGAAATGTTTTCGCTCATACACACTAGTGAAATGCGCTCATACACATTACTGAAATGCGCTCATACACACTAGTGAAATACGCTCATACACATGGGTGAAAATGTTGTTGCTCATACACACGTGTGAAATGCGCTCATACACATGTGTGAAATGCGCTCATACACATGTGTGAAATGCGCTCATACACATGGGTGAAAATGTCGCTCATACACAATACTGAAATGCGCTCATACACACGTGTGAAATCCGCTCATACACATGTGTGAAATGCGCTCATACACATTACTGAAATGCGCTCATACACATGGGTGAAAATGTCGCTCATACACAATACTGAAATGCGCTCATACACACGTGTGAAATCCGCTCATACACATGTGTGAAATGCGCTCATACACATGTGTGAAATGCGCTCATACACATTACTGAAAAGTGCTCATACACACTAGTGAAATGCGCTCATACAAACAAACACTATGACACGCTCGCTTAACAATCCAACATTTAAAAAAATAATAATTTATTTAACATTTAATGGATGGGCGCCACGGCGATCGAGTGGTTGGCATGTCTGCCTCGCAGTGCAGAGATCCAGGATTCCAATCGGGGATGCGGCCATCCTGTGTGGAGTTTGCATGTTCTCCCATGCCTGCATGGGTCCTCTGGTTTCCTCCTACAGTCCCAAAAAAAGTCTCCTACCACACCGTCGAGTTTCCTCAATGACCATGGTGCTTGGTTCTTTACGCTGGGAGGCTCGCCATCAATGCACAGGAATCTTCAATGAAGTTTTAATGCTTCCATAAGACATGACCTGTTTATTATAATTATTTATTTATTTATACCAAGACATTTGTTTTTCGTCTCATTTCTTTAGAAAAAGCTACATTTGTCTGCAAAAAAACAATCGACGTAGAACCATTTTCGATAATAATACAATATTACACAATTTTAGGTTGCAATTTCATTTAATAAAACATTGACAATTATCTTTTGAAACACCATGTATGACTCACTTTTCATTTGTTATTCAACAAGCAAAACAGTGGCGATCAAAGTCGTGCCAACTAAATGACATCTCATATGCATCTGACTGCAATAGTATCTCACATTCAAATTTACAATTACAGGTAATGGAAATGACTACTGGTGACCTCGATTCCACTGCATTTCAGTCAGAATACCTCAAACATCATAAAAATCAAAACGTTGTGTATTATTTCTCATTCTAAACATCGAAAGAAATACTGTATAATGGCCTGGCGACGTTAGCATAGTTTATAGCATATAGCATAGCTTAGCTCGTCTGCATCAAGTGAGTTACGCGCTCTTTGACACCGATACAGATCAAAATAAGGCTGTCTCCGTCTCACGGTCACTTCTGCTCACCCCAACAGCCTTCCCCGTTGCTACCACATGGAGATTCGATGGGTTTTTTTATTCGCCTCTTCAAAATCATGTCCGATGGTCTTCTCTGGCTCCCGTTTTAGCCTGTCAATCAAATGACGATGTAGGCGGGACTTCCGGTTCAAAATCGACCTCAGAATTTTCTCTATTTTGACATGACTTTCGTTGCAATTACATACTGTCGCATGAACAATTTGCTAACTAAAGCACTAATAATAATAATAAATTAAAAAAAATAATGCTGTAGTGCGTTGCAACAGCATATGACATTCGTGTCGGCAAAAGAGGAGGAACATATTACATTCGTGTCGGCAACTCAAGAGATGTTTGAAGGAGAAACGATACGAACAAACATATCAGATTCCACGGTTACCAAAGACTATTGTAGAGATCTAAAGTGAAGCTTAATTCCCCTTTCCTTCTTTGCTTTTAAAATCTGCAGCGGACAACCGCGGAATCGGCTGGTCCGGTGGTGCAAGATAAATCAGAGTATTGGCATGCTTGTGTGTGTTTTTTCAGCAAATGTACCATTATTTACCCTTTTTGATAAAATAGGTACAAAATTGCGACGGTCATAAACAATGCGCACACGTCGTTCTACTTTACGTAGAGTTCCCATTTCATCATACTAAAAACAGCACACCCGGGAATAAGGAACACGTAAGGTATTTACAAAAAGTAAAAAGTCATGGGAGTTACTGACACCTAGGGGTAGAAACAGCGCACAGCTCTGGTAGAAATCTGTCGAGTCCGCCTTCAGCCCACCCAGCAAATAATTTATTTATGTATGTATTTAAGTTTAGAGGGTAATGGCAGCGTGACGTCAATATGTCGGTAGCGCGTCCTCGCCAGTGTGACGAATAAATGTTATATTCATAAGTTTGTGGGAAGGAAGTCATGCTTTGTTTCACTTACTAACGGGTTCAAGCAATGTATTTTTTCGTCCAGACATTATTTTAAACAGAAACCAATTATTAATTATTTGATCCAAACTTTCTGTATAAAGTGTATTTTCAATATTGACTTTCATCCCCTTAGCGTTTTGTTCTTTTTATGAGAACTGTTGAATGTGATTTTATTTTGTTGTATATTACATGTTAAATACTTTTTCAGAAAGGGTGTCTAATTTATGTACAAGCTTGCTGACGAAAACAATTCAGTATTGTATATGGACGCATTTCAGTCTTGTTTATGAGCAAACCAATTTTCAGTTGTGTGTTTTTTTTTTTTTAATTTTCAGCGTTTCAGTATTGTAAATTAGTGCATTTCACTTGTATTTGGGAGCAAAACGAAATCAGTAGCACGTATGAGAGTGTTTCGTTGTGCGTATGAAAGCGTTTCAGTAGTGTGTATGTGACCATTTCAGTTGTGTGTATGGGAGGTTTTTTCACGTAGGTGTGTCAAAGGATTTCAGTAGATTATATACGCACGTTTCAACGTGTTGTGTGAGTGTGTTTCACTTGAGTGTGTGCGCGTATTTCACCATAGTGTGTGAGAGGTATTTATATATGACGTCATCGGAACTCCTTTCCTTAGTCTTTCAAAGTCAAACATGTCCGCTGCCCAAAAGTCATGAAGTGGCCGAACTCAAGCAATGCCATAACTTGGTGACATACTGCATAGAATATATATTTAATATAATCCATATTTGTGTTGATTATTCTCTTAAAATAACGCTTTTGCTCATTTAGTAAACATGCATGCTTTTAATTTGGAGGTTGCATTTTTTTTAAGACGATCGGGACAGCCAATAGGAAGTCGTGTAGTCGCTGGCGTTCATGTGACGTTTGAGGATGGGCATTCTTTTTTTAATTTATTATTATTATTAGTGCTTAAGTTAGCAAATTGTTCATGCGACAGTATGTAATTGCAACGAAAGTCATGTCAAAATAGAGAAAATTCTGAGATCGATTTTGAACCGGAAGTCCCGCCTACATCGTTATTTGATTGACAGGCTAAAACGGGAGCCAGAGAAGACCATCGGACATGATTTTGAAGAGGCGAATAAAAAAACCCATCGAATCTCCATGTGGTAGCAACGGGGAAGGCTGTTGGGGTGAGCAGAAGTGACCGTGAGACGGAGACAGCCTTATTTTGATCTGTATCGGTGTCAAAGAGCGCGTAACTCACTTGATGCAGACGAGCTAAGCTATGCTATATGCTATAAACTATGCTAACGTCGCCAGGCCATTATACAGTATTTCTTTCGATGTTTAGAATGAGAAATAATACACAACGTTTTGATTTTTATGATGTTTGAGGTATTCTGACTGAAATGCAGTGGAATCGAGGTCACCAGTAGTCATTTCCATTACCTGTAATTGTAAATTTGAATGTGAGATACTATTGCAGTCAGATGCATATGAGATGTCATTTAGTTGGCACGACTTTGATCGCCACTGTTTTGCTTGTTGAATAACAAATGAAAAGTGAGTCATACATGGTGTTTCAAAAGATAATTGTCAATGTTTTATTAAATGAAATTGCAACCTAAAATTGTGTAATATTGTATTATTATCGAAAATGGTTCTACGTCGATTGTTTTTTTGCAGACAAATGTAGCTTTTTCTAAAGAAATGAGACGAAAAACAAATGTCTTGGTATAAATAAATAAATAATTATAATAAACAGGTCATGTCTTATGGAAGCATTAAAACTTCATTGAAGATTCCTGTGCATTGATGGCGAGCCTCCCAGCGTAAAGAACCAAGCACCATGGTCATTGAGGAAACTCGACGGTGTGGTAGGAGACTTTTTTTGGGACTGTAGGAGGAAACCAGAGGACCCAGAGAGGACCCATGCAGGCATGGGAGAACATGCAAACTCCACACAGGATGGCCGCATCCCCGATTGGAATCCTGGATCTCTGCACTGCGAGGCAGACATGCCAACCACTCGATCGCCGTGGCGCCCATCCATTAAATGTTAAATAAATTATTATTTTTTTAAATGTTGGATTGTTAAGCGAGCGTGTCATAGTGTTTGTTTGTATGAGCGCATTTCACTAGTGTGTATGAGCACTTTTCAGTAATGTGTATGAGCGCATTTCACACATGTGTATGAGCGCATTTCACACATGTGTATGAGCGGATTTCACACGTGTGTATGAGCGCATTTCAGTATTGTGTATGAGCGACATTTTCACCCATGTGTATGAGCGCATTTCAGTAATGTATATGAGCGCATTTCACACATGTGTATGAGCGGATTTCACACGTGTGTATGAGCGCATTTCACGAGTGTGTATGAGCGACATTTTCACCCATGTGTATGAGCACATTTCAGTAATGTGTATGAGCGCATTTCAGTAATGTGTATGAGCGCATTTCACTAGTGTGTATGAGCGACAACATTTTCACCCATGTGTATGAGCGTATTTCACTAGTGTGTATGAGCGCATTTCAGTAATGTGTATGAGCGCATTTCACTAGTGTGTATGAGCGAAAACATTTCACCTATGTGTATGAGCGCATTCTACTAGTGAGTGTGAGAGCGATTCCTGAATTATGTCCCGAACGGCGCCTCATACAAACGGTCGATCATCCAATCACATTCGGATACCTTCAGGGACAGTAGTAACTTGTTAAACTCTCACACCTATTCAAGTAATTCAACTGCAGGGTCGATACAGTATATCATTAAAAAACATACAGGAGATTGGGATGATTTTGATGTAGTATTGTATCAAAAAATGTAGTTGTGTTAAGTGGATTGATGCGGGAGTCGACAATCTCTGAGACAATGAATGTGTCTCGTATTAGTGATTGGAGTGAGTTGGCGTACAACAAAGTGTCTCTCTTTCCTTTTATGTTTGCGCATTCGACTTGCATATTTTGCAAGTGAGCGTGTGCCCGGTTGCATTTTCAGTAAGATATTGCCACACACTTAGTTGGGAGAACCACCTGTTTATGACAGTGACGCGTCCTTGTTGTTGACAAAACACGATTGGTGGGCTTTTTTTTTATTACAGCCCCATATGAAAAAGTGATGGTCCAAAAAACATTGCATTAGCTTAAAAAATGTAACATTTCACCAGCCACGAGGTTTACAATCAGTAACAAAATTGAAAATTATTGTGCAACAAATCATACACCATATTAAAGGAATTAAAGTTATTTTTAGACATTGTCATGTGATAACAATGACCAAATGCTGATTTTAAAGCCATAGTCCACCCTTAACAAAGACTAAAAATTGATTTTTAACAAAATAAAAAGCATAAATCATATTCAAGGGCTTCATTAGAGCTTTACAGATTCATAATTATTAACTCTTACACGATGATGTAATCAGACAAACCCTTTATGTTTGTGCGAAGGAGTTGACCTCCACCATGAACAAAAAAAAATTAAGTTGCCTGTAAATGTGAATTCCGGATACATTATTGTGTTGTCAATATTCTCCCATATGCTGACTTATGCTTATTGTTCTGAATGTTTGCATGTTTATAAAATCATCCTTTAAGTTTGTCCTCTATAGGCTCACATAATGCAATAATTCAGTCCAATTAAGTTTTTAGTTCATGCTGCCATGCTTTTTAGACTGCAGAGTTTAAAAACCAAGTCACATATCATATTGAAGCCATTTATCAGGACTTTCCCGTTCTTTATTTTATACATTTTCTCTTGCCATGATAATTTTAGATCTCAGAGCATGCTTTATTTTGTCAAATAAAAACATCAAAAGTATAGTATCCTCATTCCTTTGGAGTATACCACGCTAAATGATTCCCTATTATCCCCATGTGGTTTAATAGAGACGTGTTTGCATGCATTAAAGCCACTTTTATGCCGCGTATATAACGCGAAATGCACAGCCCATGCACACATAGGCACAATCAGTAAGAAATTGCAATCCATTATTAATACCTTAATATGGTCTTTCAGGCCACTGAAGCCCTTCTGGATGCGCAGGGGCTTGAACATGAAACAAAATGCTTCAAGGCTAAACACGCACCGGTGACAATCGCGCATGAATATTTCAGATATGTGCTTGTGCCGTGGCGGCCGGAAGCACCTGAAATGTTTGCGTGCATGCATTTGCATATATACAACACCTGAATCGATGCATATATGTACAGTGTACACATCCATATATATGTTTGTGTGCTGATAAGCAGGAGCATGTCTCTGGCAATGCAGCGAAGCAATTATAAGATCCCTATTCAGTTTTTTTTCTTCAGTTGCTTATTTATTTATTTATTTGTTTATTTATTTTTCTAACGCCAATGGCAAAACCTCGCTCCCCGCTAAATAAACAGCCAGTGTTTGGAAACAAGCCCATCTCTCCCAAGAGTACCAAGGAGAGGGAGAGGTCATCGAAAGAAGTTAACGGCGGCCCCAACCGAAGCAGAAGGGAAGTGGGAAAGCATGGCGGCTGTGGGCGGGAAAGTGGCAAGCGGAGGAGCGTGTAAGGGAAAAAAAAAAAAGAAAAAAAAAAAAAAACTTTGGAAGAGAACACAACAAATGAAGGCAAGAGTGCAGATGGAGATGAGGCGGGAAGAGGAGTGGGAGAGGGTCAGGAAAAGGTGAACGAGACTGAGGGGAGAAGCGACACACAGCTCACCGTCAAAGCTGAGGGATTGAGGCTGATTGAGAGCGAGCTGCGGGACATTTTGCTTTCTAAATACGGATGCTGCCACCCTGTCACACATGGATTTGTATAAAAGGGTTAAAGCATTGCTCGGCAGCCATCGATTGCCCAGAATTTGTAATCATTTTCTCGGATAGAGAAAAAAATTGCCTTAAACCATGGGAAAAATACTATGATTATGATAACAACAGAGATAAGATATCAAATTCTAAATTAGGTGATGGCTACAATACACCTCAATCCCTTATCTCTGTTTAATATTCCTGAAGTGGTGGTCCCATAACACTGACAGCTTTAATGGTTCTACTGGAGCGTCTCTATTCTATTTCCATTAAGATATTTTATGTGTGACACTTAGTAAAATACTGGTAAATTCAAGTGAAAAGAGTTTACAACTCAACTTTGGTTTCAAGGATGAATCATTCAGCTCATTTTCCTTAGTTCTGTATACATTATTTATTATTATTGAACAAACACTTCAGTTTAATTTACATCTTGAAAACTTTGAGCTTGAAGCCGAGAATTTGAGTCACAAAAATCTGACTATCTTTGAAAAAATGATCCGGAGAGATTACTCAGGCAGTGATTCTGAAAACTGTTTAGGCCGACAATCGGAAGTCTTAAAACTCTATTAAAAGCGTGTCACCGCAATGCAGTTACCAGGTAAGATATATCGTCTCCGTGTCTACTCTTCTTCGACGTTCTTTTCTGACAGTATGGTTGCCCCATGAGTACATGAAGCCTCTTACAGGTCAGTCCGGGTATTTCCTCAAACGCAGGTTTTTGGGCAACAACACACACAATGAGGAGTAAGAACACATACATAATATATATATATATATATATATATATATATATATATATATATATATATATATATGTATATATATATATATATATATATATATATATATATATATATATATATATATATATATATTAGTGCGGTCAAGTGATTAATTGTTTTAACTAATTAATCACAAAAATTCCATGATTAATCGCGATTAATCACATATTTCAATTACTATTTTTTGCGAAGCTTGTAACAGATATTTACTTGAATAATATCTTGAAATTGATGAAAAGTCACCAAATATGAAGTCTATTTAATTCAAAGATTGTTCAAATAGATTTCTATGATTCTAGAATCCAATCTAAATGGAGACATCTTTAAAGGCATTTTTCTTCGAAACATTTATCAAAGCTGCCCAAAAGCGCCAGACTCCAGCAGTGTTGCAAGGCGCAGTGGTAACTTGAACACAGTGTTTTGTTCTGAGACGTGCTAAATATGTACAGCTAATATGGCACAATATTTGCAAAGTATGCAAATGATTTTTGTAGTAAATCAAAATGAGTTAACTGAGTTAAAAAATTTGGGATTAATCACCTGAGTTAACGCTTTAATTTTGACAGCCCTAATATATATATATATATATATATATATGGAATCCATTTTCACATTGTACACAAACGTTCCAGACATTTTCCAACATTGCACTTATTGTGATGGCTTTGAAAAGATTGACTCACAATTCTGTTGCTAAATTGGTCCATTTATTGAACGTCCGTTAATGTAAAAGTATCAATGTAACTTACACAGCTGTTGATATATACATAGTTCTATAATCAAATGGAAGATGCATGGTGTTGCTGCTTTTCTAGTTGTTTTCTGTTTCCATTTCTGTTTAAGGTGCAATTATTTTCAACACCCAACATGGGCTTTATATACGTCAAAGCACTTTTGACAGAACACGGATATGTTCCTATGAATTATAGTCATTAGCAGCCTCTGTCGAGAGCATAAGACTCCTCTATAAATTACTTAGACCGCCATGTCGCTATCAGATGCAGATTTACACGCGTTTACATCCGGCTCATGCGTTTATGTGGCCAACTCTCTGCACTCGGGGTTGCATGTGATGAAAATAAATAAAGCATCGCATATAGAAAGCCAGTGGAAAAGATACTCAGGGAAGACTACACATTTAGCAGCCAGGGGGGCCTTCTTCTTCATAAAACATTGAGCACCATCCCCATCTACAGGTCATCTCGACAGCAACAGTGCCGCTCAACACTGATGTCTCGCTCACTACCCCCTTTCTCCATGCTACTGTACATCTCATCGAGATTGTTCTAATTATTGAAGTTTTTTTTTTTTTTTTCCAGGGAACTCAAAATTCTGTGTGAGACATCAAAAAGCAGATTAGATTATGCTGCGAGTCGATAATTATGCTGCAGTGGAAGGCCCTCAGTAGCTTTATATTAGATGTCCTCTAATGTATAAACAATGGAAATTAGGCTTGTGACGTCAACGCAACGCAATCCGAAACAACATCAGTGCAAATCATCATGCAAGGGCATCATTTTTGCATTTAATAGGACACGCTGATGTAAATTGTTTGGCGAGGCCGCAGCATCTCGACATGAATCAACGTTCAAGTCGACTGCGCTTCAGTGACACTTTTGGTGAATAATTCAAGGCGAGCCTTGATTGATCCTCAACTTGGCGCACATCCCCCTGCAGTTAAAGCATCTGAAGAATTAGAGCTGCAACTTTGCCTTATTGGTAATCATGTCATTGAGGCACTGTTGGTGTTTCATGACAGAATTATGCAGAATAATCCACGCAGTTGAGTCCGATTATGATGTAATCTCACACAAATGTGTGTTTTTGTTATTTCATCCAAATATGACAACAAATACGTCACACTGTACAGACCACGTCAACTGTGACATTAAACTTGATCTCTATACAATTATACACTCACGGATAATATGGATCACCATTTCGACATGCGTAGTGGCTATTTTAGCTCCTTATCTCTTTATATCTCTATGGAATAACAAGCATGGAGGTGTCTTGTGGGAATGCCCCACTTTACAACCACAGCAGATCTTCTTCAACCCGTCAAGAAAATAGAACATCCCACTCAAATAACAGATCTTAAATGATATTTTACAGCACATTTTGTCATGGTTCATACAACAAAAAAAATGCAATGCAGCCATTCATGCAGATTTTTTTATTATTATTATTCATGTTTACCTTTTGGCACCCAGGACGATGTGGGCTATGAGCAAGCAAGCCCCCAGGCACAGCGAGGCCACGCTGCCCCGTTCACACATTGTTGAATATGAGGACCTTTCACTGCTGGAGGTCAGAGCAGAGAGAGACACACATGCAGAGAGAGGTTAGGAATCATTAACACGCGCACACGCATACAGCTGATCACAATGCGAGTAGAGAAGCCAGACTGAAAATATTCAGCAACTATATCGAGAGGGTAGCACCTGTGCACCGTTTCTTTCCTTTTCCTAAACCTGCAATGTGAAAGAGCGTTCTACCGCAATATCAAACCCTTGATACCCCCCCTCCTCTCCTCCCCTCTCTAAATAAAATAAGAGCATTTGCTTCCTCCTCAGTCATTATGATGGGATGTTGAGCGTCATGATGCAAGCTGACACACACACACGAAAACACATTTTGTGGATGTGCTCTCAAGAGTTACTTACAAATCACATCCAATGGGCACCACAAAAATATTTGATCTATAAAAAAAAGAAGGAAGCAAATCCTTTATCTGACAAGGATTAACAGGGTCATGCAGATTATGTAAAAAGGAGAAAATCCAAAACCAAAAAGAGACAGCACACTTCTTAAGTTATCCCATGCACAAAAATTACACTCTGTCGTCTTGCAGCGCCACAATGTTATGTGACATGTATCTATGTGGGTAAGGGGGTTGAAGATTTAGCATGCAACTGGCATCACTGCAAGGCTGCTCGGTGCATGCTGATCCGGTTTGTGCGTAATGAAGCGACGCGCGCGCTGTTCCGGGCGCTGGCTATGGCACTGAATTCTCTCGTCTCCATCCACCTCCTGCCTCGCCTAAAATCTATTGCAACGCATTACTCTCGAAATCTTCATTTTCTTCCAGAAAGAAAACATCATCTTGGACCTATCCGCTACCTACCCCCAAACCATCAACTACCATCTTTTAGCATCCAAAAAAGGGGGGGAAATAAATGAGACACTTACATCAGATGGGCTCGGAATAGACGCTTGTATCCCCTCGTCAAACTTTGAATATCTTCCCTAAACCAGACTGGTAATAAAAAAAAATGATGGGGGAGGTGGGGGGTAGAAAGTAAATCCTGTGTGATCTCACATCTGACGAATTCTAGCTGGAGGCTGCTGGAGACGATATGTATGCAGGTCTCTCTCTTTCCTCCCTCTCTCACCCTCCCTCCCTCCCTCTCACTCTCGCTCTCTTTTAGTCAACTCTCATCACAAAAATAAAGGAATAATAATCCCCCCCCTCCAAAAAAAATTGAAATTACTCCAGACTACAAATGCGCTGCACCTTGCAAGGGATGCGCGCTCAACACGTCCGAAGGAGGATGCATGTTAGGATTCCATGTCAGATTACGCGAGACCGCCCATTTTATACTGTATGCAGCACTATTTAACTTCCGCTGCTGTAATCTCTTTGCGATTGGAGCTAAATATACACAAATTAATGTTATTCTTTATTGAGGACTGCATTAGACCCTGCCCCCATACCCCCCACACACTCATGGAGCTGACATGCATGCACGCGCCTCTAAAAAGGCACGGTGACACCCCTCACAACAGCCAATGCAATTCAAATAAAAGAGTGTAGAAAGAGACAGCGGCTCACCAGTTTGCGCCGACGTGACGAACCTTCCCTGTTTGCTTCTTTCTTACAATCAAAATTAAATCCTCTGCGAATCCCTCAGCTTGGCGTAAAAAAAAAGAGATCTACGGAGAGAGTGAAGGAGGGAGATATTAGACGTGGAAATAGAAGTGTGAGCGTGTATGGAGCGAATGTGCCGCTGCAGGCGCGCCACTCCACACTGAGCGCGCCGAGCTGCGTGCATCTGCAAGGGAGGGAGAGGGAAAAAACGGGCTCGTCGACCAACCAGCCAGCCTATAATTTTTGTAGTCGTCAAGTTAAACTACAAATCAGAGGACATTTTCATCCCCCTCGACACCCTCCACCACCCCGCTGCATGCCACCACCACTATCAGCCTTATATCCCTTAATGCGCGCCACATGAGCATAAAAAAAATGACATTTCGGTTAATATTATTATTGTGTTTGCTTTTTTGTTTGTTTGTTTGTTTTGCAACGGGGGATTTATTCATAACGAAGCGCCCCGGCTTCAGTGACTCATGAGTCGCCTTCCGTTTATTTGCATCCCAGCAGGGGACGAGTGGTGCACGGCAGTCGTGCATGCATCGGCTGCACTGCATCGCACGCTCATCTCCCCCAAACCCTCCCACCCCCATTTTCACGGCGTAGTTAAAGTGAAGTGTGAATGATTAGTTATGAAGCGACGCGGAGGCAGCGCTCCGCTCAACCCGACGCTCGAATCTCAGCTGCTCTTATTAATAGAAACAATAATAATAATTAAGCACCAAATCTTCGCTCCATACATCCCCACTGTATCGTCTTAAGACCCCCCCCCCCTCAATGCTATCCCCCATACTCACCCCTCGTCTTTTCCGATCGGCATGTGACGCGATTCGCCTCCGAGCGCGTGCACGTGGCGTGAAGCGTGTACAACACGTGCCAGTGTGTTGCCTGGGCGCGTGCATGCGTGCGTGTTCAGCGTGTGAGGAGACCAAATAATTTGATGCTTTTTTTAAATCGGGATATCTGTTATGATAGAAAATTAAGGAAACGAAAACATCATGTGTGGAAATATCTGATGTATCTCAGAAAAGTGAGTAGACTAAACTCCGGGCTGGAATGGCCATCTGGTGTAAAGGTCAGATGCCCGATGGACTGGCGTCATTTGGGGCAGATGTGGTGGAATTTAATTATAATTTCCCTCAATTTTTCTCCCAAAGACACCGACCCAGAATTTTAATCATTTTACAATAATGCAACTTCATACATTATTTTCAGACAACAACGCTGAGGAGTTATTGCTTATCATACCATCCACAGTCATGGGCACGCTTGGGCGGCTTGTCGATGCCAAAATGTCAATGCTTTTGTGATGATCTGTTTTGGTGATTTAGGTTTTTGACTTTAGTTTCTTATTTTGCCTTGTGTTCCTGTCTTCTGTCTCTTCATGTTTATTGTGTCCACCTGTGTTCATTTACCCAAGTGTCAACCAATCAGCTAATTCCAACCCTTTGTGTCTCGCCCAGGTGCTCCTCATCTTGTTAATTTGTTTGTATTTCGTTTCCTGTTCACTTTCAGTTCTGGTCGGTTTATTCTGTCACGTTGCACGTGGAGGTTGATAGGGAGGAGGACCCAAATGCAGGGAAGTAAAGCAAGAGTAACTTAATGGGAATTTAATGGGAAAAAACAAGCCACTGGGAAAAAAATAAAATATCAAAAGTACAAAACAACAGGGACCAACAAAATACAAGGATTTGACTTGACTGGGCGAGACAGGTAGGAAGACAACATCTTACCGGGACAATGAACCGACCAGAAATGATTGCAAAAAGGGAATTAAATACAAACAAATTAACGAGACAATGAGGAGCACCTGGACGAGACACAAAGGCTTTGAAGTAGTTGATTGTTTAACACTAGGGCTTGGATAAACGAACAGAGGTGGACACAATAAACATGATGAGACAGAAGACACAGGAACACGAGAAAAACCTGAAACTCGTCAAAAACCTAAATCACCAAAACAGATCATGTCAGCTTTTTTTTTCTTGTGCCAGCCCTGCTCTGGGGATAACACGAATGAACAGATATGAGTAATAGTTCATTGAAAATAACATTTGAAAAAAATAAAGAACTAAAAGGGTATTAGGAATTTTGAATATTAATTGAATATTATATTCTATATATTCTGTCCATCTATCCAGCTATCTATCTATACAAAAGCAAAGTAATTGCTGATTAGTGATGGGCGAATGAAGCTTCAAATGTGCTTCATGAACCAGTTGTAGTATTTTTGGACTCCAAAAGATGGCACTCTCTGTTCAACGTTGGGCACACTGACTTTGCCATTTTTAAAATCCTTTATTTAAACCAATAGTGCCATCTAGAGGACTCAAAAATACAACAAATGGTTCATGAAGCAAATTTTAAGCTTCATTTTCCAATCACTATTGGCGATACCAAGATATGATGAAGGTCTTTTATTGCATAATCAATATCCCCAAAATTGATTGAACACCCTGAATTGCCCCTAGGTATTATTGTGAGAATAAATGTTTGTTTGTCTTTGTGTGCCCTGCGATAGGCTGGCAACCAGTTTGGGGTGTACCCAGCCAACTGCCTGAAGACAGCTGGGTTAGGCTGTCGACACCCCGTCGACCCTAGTGAGGAGAAGCGGATTGGATAATGGATGGATGGATGATGCTGTTGCGTTTTGCAATCTTTAAGTCATTATTGTGCTACTTTTTACTTTTCTACTTCTACTACATATGTTAAATGTATTAAATTTATTTGATTTTAAATAATATATTTTGCCTATAAATGCTTTTTATCTATGTGAAGAACATTGTGTGTATCAAATGCACTGTGGACATAAAGTTGCCTTGCCTTGACTAATGAGGATAAGCGGTATATGGTAGAAAATGGATGGGAGGATAGAGAAGGACCCGACATTATTTCTGGTCATATCACACATTTTCATGGTCACTTGATGCGAGGCAGATGTCATCGGGCTCAATCAAAACCACCCATAAGACGTAGAAAAAGCAAGCCTATCTCAGTCAATCTTGCTTGGCTATTTGAGTCGAACACTTTAGAAATGGCAGAGACATATTGTTCCTGGATTTAAGGATGATGCGGAATGTCCAGGCATCAATTTTCAATATAACACGGGTCTTCAGTTGTGTCGTGAGTGAGCTATCCGAGCTGAGCTTGGGTGAGAATACCCTGTGGGTAAAAAAAAAAAAAAAAAAAAAAAAAAGAATTCACATGCATATTTATGCCTATACACAATTCAATTAAATTCAATAGCGTGCATATTTTTCTACTTGCAAGCACAGGGAAGACATGCAAACGCCATACGTGAGCTAGAGCTAATATTCAAATCTGGGAACTCTCAACTGTGAGGCATGCAGACAGACGTTGTAACCTCTAGTCCACTGCGCATCATGTAAATAACTGAACAACTGAAATGCAGGATTATAAAGTGCCAACAGAAATCATGTGCGACGCATTGTTCAACGGAGCCTGAAATTGTTTAACTAGCTATCAAGCGGGCTCAGCAACATACTGTAGATCAAAAGAATTGCTCAGTTTCTCGCTTGTGGTCATGCCACATTTGTGTTGCCATTTGATATGAGCCTCAGTGCACAGGCTTCACAACATGTCTTTGTACTTTGTACTAGGCCAGGCGTGGGCAAACCACGGCCCGGGGGCCACATGCGGCCCGTTAAACGTTTTAATCCGGCCCCTCGAACTTGAAAAAAAAATCAATGAATAAACCTTGTTAATGTTTAATTTCCTAAATACTGTGGTTTTTCAAAGACATATATATTGTTGAAACGCTTTTCTTCACTTTCATTGAAAATTAAATGTATTTATTATCTCCGATGAGGTGAGGTTACCAAAACGCTCCATTGATCTGCGCCCCTCTGTCAAATTTTAGAACCCATTGTGGCCTGCCAATCAAAAAGTTTGCCCACCCCTGTACTAGGCTGTTTCCAGGCAGTACATTGGACCAGCTTCTTGTTAACTTCTGCATCACACGTTCTTCTGAGTTAGAATCTCGGCTTTGGCCTTCCTTTGTGAACTCTGTATTAAATAGAAATATTGACAAGGAAGACAGGGCCATCTGTTGTGCACTGCCTCCCTAAATGAAGAGCTTCCACAGCACTCTCCCACACACTGTGAGGCATCGGGAGCAAACCAATCCCACCTCCACTTTAGGCTAGGTGATGAAGACGTGAAGTGAAAAGAGAAGGACTTAACAGCGAGAGATTGATGGCTGTAATTTGCTTGAGAGATGTGCACGTTATGAGCAAATAATCACTCCCAGTGAACAGGCTTTTTGATTTTGATTTTTTTTTGCAGGAATAAGTGGAAGGGGATGAGGGGCACCCTCTCTCCTGCGCGTGGAACATCCATCACGCCGTGCTGTATACGCGCTGATAATGTGTTTGGTGTCACACAATCTTACAGTAGGCTACACTCTAAATTGACATTCCTCAGCTGTATGTGGCAGCCAGCCTTGTGTCATTTATATGAAGTAGAAGAAGGGGGATGGAAAAAAAAAAGTAGCCTGCAGCCATGTAAGTGCTGAGCCGGGATGTGTGCTCTTTCCCGGTGTGCTCAGTGTTTCGTGTCAAGTGTCGTATGTGTGAGTCATTCGCATGGTTTGCTTTATTAAGTAACACACCTGCGCATGTTGGTTTGCTGTGCTGTACAACAATCTGAAATGTATTGATCTATCCATTTGTTGGACATATTGGGTACGAGTCAGTCTATTACTTGCCAAGGTAATTATGGTAAACGAAAACGAAATGACGAAATAAAAAAATATCATTAAAGGAATAAAATGAAAACTAAAATGCTTTGGAAAAAAGTAGCACTAAGTGAAACTATGTATATCTTACGATCATAAAAATGAAAAATAATTTTAGCAAAAATGTCCTTTATTTCAAACTTTGTCAATTAATATCATACATGAGCTTTCTGGGTTAATTTTAAAAGAATTAACTTAGTAGTGCTGTACGTCCATACAGAAGAGGGAAGGTCAATCAGTTCTTTGAGAATAGTAGTTTACTTTATTACACAATACACAATAACCTTTTTTAAAAAAAAATTAAAAATGTATTTATTTATTTTTTGATATCTCCCACTCGACAAATTCTCTATGAATAAAACAAAAAACAAAAACTAAAACAAAAAAAGGAAAAAGAAAATGAAGCATTTAAGAAAATAATGAAAAATAACCTCCTCTCAAAACTAATTTAAAAGTAACTTGAATAAAAAAGTCAAAACGAATTAAAAACTCTCTAATGAAAAATCCCTAGTAAAACCCTTTTCAAACCTGTCAGGACTGGTCACTTGTGAGTCACAGGACTATTGTGATTGGCGCACATTCTGTGCAAAGCGTGCGGAACGCTGATCAGAGGCGGGTTAGAACCATTGTTGGTAATCTTACCGTTTTAGCGCAGGCCAGTGGAACTGAGAGAGGAATGACTGCGCCGCTGTGGGCGAGGTCAGAGCCGACTTTAATCTCGACATGAAAGAAGCCGTGAAGTGGGGATTTAGAGGCTGCGCATTCCACTCCCCATAGAGGTGTCGCTGGGTTGGATGATTTTTAAAAATGACAATAAAACCGTTCAGAGGGTTTGACGCCCGCTGTTTATGAATGAAATATGTCATGTTAGAAAACGTGCCGTTTAGATTGACTTACTGCAACCAAAACTTTCACTCCGACGGGCACATCCCAAAAAGTTGTAGTTATTTGTGAACTGGATTACTTTTTAAACAAATATATTCAAAGGCATTTACGTAACTCGAATAGGATAAAGTTATGAAAAAAAGGAGATTAATGTGGTTCTCCTGCTAGATTCCTCATTTGTCTTGTTCTCTGTCTTTTATGGATTTGTGCGTTTCCCAGGACCAGTTGTCGGCAATTGTTGTAATGTCATCTTTGCACCCTCTTGCCCAACCTTGGCGCAAGGTATCTTTTTATCTTTAGTCGATTCAATCTGAGATGGAGGAGATAATTGAGGCGGTCCTTGTGAGGGTGGGTGAATATCAGCGAGTGCTTATCTTCATTTTGTAAACTCTATTAAATAATACTGTGGACCTGCTTTGGCCACCTAAACACTTACTCTTTTTCTGGGTCACGGTAAGGCCCACATTGTAATCCACCTTCCAGTAGATGGCGTTGTATTAATTTTAGATTTATCGCATATTACTAATGATTATGTTTTGGAGTGAATTTCCGTGTAATTTCACGAATCATATTTTGTTTACCTTCTGACTCTCCTTATCCAATTTTTCTCCTTTATTGGGCAGCCTCAAAACACTCAGGAAGCGTCACAGTCACATGACTGGTAAATGCTGTCGTTTAAAAAAGTTTTTCAAATCTCGCAATGGTTTAAAAGAAAACAACTGTTCAGGAAAAAAATAGAGTGATAACTATTTTTGTATGGCCAAGTCCCAAAAAATAGCCAGTGGTTTGGGGAAAACTGCATTCAAACCCAAACGTCATATACGATAAAATAACTGCATCATAAATTGGCGAGACCACCCATGGATGTCATCCTCAATGCTGAGGGGGGCGCGTGTGACCCTGGGGAACATGCTTTTTTTCCGCCGTACTACAATTAATTGTAATTGCACATCCTCACCAGTAGTTGGCAGTGGCGCTCACATTGCTTGACGTGGCGGGTTGGGAGCGCAAATTGTTTTTTTTTCCAAGGGCCGGGGGGGGGGGCGTAACAATAAATAATTGAGAAGCACTGAGCTAAAGGAAGATGTTGCATATTAACTGAAGGATTCTCACCAGACTAGAGATTTTTAAGTAAATCTGCCCCCTAAAATGACATCTAGACATATCATATGTATCAGTTCTCAAAGCAACCCGCTTGTGGCCATTTAAAAACATCCTTTTGCATTCTCACTGAAAAAAAGTTTTTCACCTCCTTAATTTCCCAAAGTTCTCCTGATTGGCTCATTTCTCTTGGTGATGCCTGATGACGCTTCTGAAATCTCACCGTACGTGACGCGCATGAACGTCAAAGCAGACGCAGGCGGGCCGCTCCTCGCTCTCACTCGTCAGTTTACATAACATGTGATTATAATCTTGCGCGACAGCCAACCAACGCGCAACAGTTAAGGTTGGCCCGAGCATTCAAATCCCGCTGACCATCTGTTCCGTCGCTTAGTTGCTTCAGTTCAAATACTTCTACTGTCCGCTGCAATGTGTTTATTCCACATCGCCTCATTGTGTACACGACGCTTCAGCTCACAAATGTAACACAAACACTCGAGATGTTTTAGAAGAGCTGTGAGATTGCGATCAAAGGGATTAAGTAACCACTCGAATTTTAAATGGAGCCAAAAATGGTCATGTTGAATTCCAAAAGTTATCAGTGTGCATTGTTGACATTTTTTTTTTTTTTGTATAGACAGCATCACAAATAACTGAACTCACGTAGGATGCAACTCTGACATTAAACCATAAATTCTTTTGGGGCGTCCTCCATTACTCTTCAAACCCATCATCTGAACAGCACCAGTGCAAACGCTCTTCTAATACTAACTATTTTCCCCAAAGTCTAGTGCGGAGCTAAATTTTTTCTTCTTCTCCTTATTTTTCATCATGTCTTCTTTTGCTTCTACACGCTTCTTATTTTCTCTGACAAAGTGACGTCACCATAGTTTGGAGCAAACTTCTGCGCTTTATCCCTCTATACTCACTTTTCGAATATATTGCCAGTGTAGTTCAAAGCAAAATTGTGTCTTCTCTTACTTCTTCTTCACACTTTTCCTAGCTGCTTTGAGTGGTGTCCCAATTCAGAGTCTGTTGTTTGAAGGCATTTTTTTTTTTTTTGACGCCCCCGCAAAGATTTTCCCAATTCAAAGCTTCTCTCAAATTCTTTTTCTTGAAATCTTTAACAAGATATCAACTGCGGCTGATACTAAAAGTTTGACATAAATACAAATACACGTAACAATTGAATGCTAAAAATTGATGAATCAATAAATTTCGAACATAAACATTAAAACACAAGCATCATCTGGAGGCCGAGTCGGATTATACTACTGTTGGTTTTCAAACATGAAACAGTGTAGCACGCATAAAAAAAAGTGTTCTTCCGCTTGTTCTTCTCCTCATTCTGCTTCTTGGACATGCTTGTCAATTTCTTTTTCGAAGTATTCGCATGCCTCTTCTTGTTCTTGTCCTGCTTTCTCGGGAGACGGTTCGAGCATTTGGAACTAGCGCGTTAATTTTCAAGATAGACACGTCATCTTTGCTTTGCTCTTTTTATTCTTTGCCTTCTTGCATGATTCTTTGTGTTTGTAACACTGACATAAATTGGAGAAGACTTCTTCTTCAGTCCCTTATTCTTCTTCGATTTGGTCCTCGTCTTCTTCCAAGAGACTTTCGATATGGCACACCGAAGTAAAATATATAACGAGAGAATCGTATTAAAGGGACAAAGACGGACAGGAGTGGGGATGATTATTTCTATGAAAAAGGACAAAAGTGCAAGGATGGAAGGGTGCCCAGGTCGAGGGCGGCGGCGACGGAGGACGAACCGGCAAAATGCGGTTAAGTTCACCCCTATGAGAATTGGTATGTAACACCAAAGAAAAGAGCGGACATCTGCCTTCCTCTTCTTTTTCATTTCTTCTTCTCAACCTTGCTCTTGTCTTCCTCCATATCATCCAAGCAGATTTTCTTCGCTTCTTCTTTACCTTCTTCCAGAATGCTTTGTGAATATGACGCCAGGGTTCCTCAGAGAAAACTTACTTCTTAATCTTCTTCCTTGCTTGTCTCTTCTTTGTGCTTCCTCTTCACGTTCACAAGCGTAGCACATCTCTCTTCTTTCTTTGTTGTTCTCCGCTTTCTTCCAAGACGCTTTGAGAATGTAATGGCGGCGCAGTTCAAAACAAACTTCCATATTATCCCTCTTCTTCTTTGACTTTGCTCTTCGCCGCCTTCTTCCGGGATGCTTGTGACCTTTGCGACATCAGTAAACAGATGATTGAGTAAAACCACTTCTGGTTTCATTTTGAGACCGAAACATATTTTCATATCAGGTTTCATGAAGCAATTTGAGAAAAATGTGCAACCTAAATAGACACGTGAAATCACATTTGCTATCTGACGCTAAGATCAAATGGATATTATAATTGCACCTCTACTGACACGCGCCGAATGACTCAACTCCTCTGCAATGCATCTGCTTTTCCCATACGGTCCTCCCTTTGTCTGGTAAGAGCGCTGACATTAATGGATCATAAAGTCTCTTCCCTGTGAGAAAGATTGCAGTGTAGCATCATTAACTACGGCAATTATACACCATGACAGTTCCTCTCAAACATCCCACTGATCTGAAAATAAAGCCAGAGCGTGACAGGGAGAGCGCAGTGAGGAAAAGGGGCGAGAGGTGCTTCAAGATTGTTAGCAGAAGTTAATGAAACACCAGGAAAAGGTGACATTATCAACATGTGGGTTGACAAAAAAAAGAATATATATATATATATATATATATATATATATATATATATATTGCAGAGACTGTTGCTGTCTCTATGTCTCTATTTCTAGAGGTGTGGGAGTGTTTGCATGCTTTTGTGTCAGCGCGTTCAAGTGTCAAAAAGAAAAAAAAAAGAATCACCCTTTTAATGACGATCATTCAGGAATGCTCCTTAAAACTCATTCACTGCCATTGACGAGTATAAAAGCCAAAAAGTGCATTCATTTTACCTGGGCTGCTAGTGAATGAGTTAATCTGCAATAATGTCCCGTCCTTCCATTTTCTATGTTCTTTTCTTGCAGATTTTGGGCAAGAGCCCACCTACTCGGGACAGTGTGGACAAATGACCATTCCCAAGCATAGGCAATTTCAAGTCATCAACTCATCTAAGAATCATGTTTATGGAATATAAGGAGAAGCTGGACAACACTTAGAAAACTCATGCAGGTACAGCAAAACATGCAAACGAGAGACAAGAGGACCTGATTTAAAATTTGTAACATAGAATCCTTGACTGTGAGTAGAGATGCAGAGAGTTATTGTTTTCGGGCCGAAATCACGATCTCAGACAACGCGATTTCGAGATCGTCAGAGTTGCATGTTTTTGAACGGGCTCTTGTGCCCTGTGCTCATGAACAGGTCACACAAAGCAGCGGCGTACCGATTAAATTAATATAAGGATTGAGGAAATAATTTATTTTGGCACAGCGGACAGCAGTACGGACTCTGTTTGTACTAGATGCCAGTTCATGCACAGCAGCAGCAGCGAGCTGCGTGATGCGGATCATCTCCTCCGTGATGACAAATAAACTAATTACAAAAAAATCGCTAAAGTGATATACAGTGTCGGGAAGAATACACAAAATAAATGCTTAGGTGTAGACGTTTAACAGGAGTTGCAATACATTTTTTTTTCCTAAAATTGTTCAGCCCTAGCTGTAACGCATCTCAAATGCAGCAATATTGCTTCAGTTCTTGAAGCAACTGTAGATTACGGTGGAAGATGCTCGTGCTGCGGGAAGTGGAACAAAAACGGCACCGCCAATCCAAACCGCAGTTGACCGATAGATAGTGATGGGTGAATGAAGTTTCAAATCTGCTTCCTGAACCAGTTGTAGTGTTTTGGTATTCCAGTAGATGGCACTCTCTGTTCAACATTGGGCTGAAAGCACACTGACATGCCATTTTTTAAACCCTTTATTTAAACCAACAGTGCCATCTACAGGACGCAAAAATACAACAAATGGTTCCTGAAGCAAATATGAAGCTTCATTTTCCCATCACTACTGATAGACACATAAATGGCGTCAGCACTAAATGATTCTATGAATGAGCTGTCAAGTCAGTAACAAACACAATCGTATTTTCAATGTAATCCCATTAGATAGATATCGGGTCTATTCCCATGAAGGACTTCAGGTTACATGCGAGGAGATGGATGAAGCAGTAAACTGTCCTCATGAATAACGTCATGTTTGAAAATCATATGAAACCTCGGTAAACAAGGATGAAATGATCGGTTGTCATTATGACTGAATACTTGCGAGACAATTCTGAGGAAAAAGAGATAAATTGCACAATTTTATGTAGGCAATACTTTGACTCAGGAATATAGATTGTTTCAATATCAATTATATCCTGTAGGGAATGTTTTTACAATCAAAACAGGCTGACCAGCATCCTGGAACCTGTATTGTTCAACCTTGGAGGTTTGACTGTAGTGCTTCAGTATATCACAAGGATTACCTCCATATGCTATACATATAATCATATGGCACGCCTGAAGCACCCTTTAAGGAATATTCTTAATTATTGTTCCCAACTCCCCAGACAGTGAAGGCAAATGAGATGTTAGTGCTTGAGCTCGCAAAGCTGTTGTTGACCTGCTGACGACCCTCTGGGAGACGCTTGGAATCCAAAGGCACCCACATGAACACACACAGTGTAAGTCTTTATTTCTCTGTTGCATTGCTGCATTAGGCCAGCGCTGCAGATTATAAACCCCACTAACACATATTCCAAGTGCACAATGGCCCTCGAGATTGGCGCTCATATCAACTATGCTTCAACGGTCACATCCAAGGTTAAGTGCCTAATGAAGATGGATGCTGGTGCGATGTTGTGCACTTCTGCATGAGTTTTTATCTCTTATTGTGTAGCCATGCGTGCGCAAGACCTGGGCAAAGACTATATAGCGCTTATCTTAAGTGATCCTTTGGAATTGTATCTTAACTTTGGACACGTGTGCGTTTGCATACCTCCGAGGGTTAAAACACTTTTAGGCTACATTAGCTCATCTCAAACACTTCTCAATTGCCGCCGTCACCTCCCATTGAGGCTCCACAGCTGCTTGAGCATGATTGATGGAAGGCACTCGAGCACACTGGTGAGCGAGAGGTGGTCACTGGAGCTTGCAGGGGTAATAAGGTGTGATGACGGCTGAGGTGGCCGTGCTGGATGTACTGTAATTGTGACCCAAACAATAGATGGAGCTTTGCGTTCTGTTAAGTGTCAGTTCCCTTGCGAATATAACAACTTGGACCACTGCGGTCTATTGGATGTAATATCTGCTGAGGGCTTCTGTCCTGGTGGAGAAGTGTAAACACAGCCATGCAGTTGGTTCTGTTGACAGTAGAGCCAATGCACTAAAGTCTCAAGTGGCCGAGTAAGGATGCAAGAATACTGACACCTTCCCACACCCTTACACACTGGGAATTCTGTGTTTCCATGGCAATTATAGGTTCCTTATTGACTTCCTTGACCACAGGTTGGGATCCCTTTTCCTATAAAGTTCTGAATTCAGTTCTCAGTACCACGTTACAATGAGGCTAACCTTATGACAAGTTTCATAACTTTATGTTTCATGTCATAACTTTACAGTAATCCCTCATTTTTCACAGTTAATTGGGAACACTAGCCAGGTGAAAAGTAAAAAGGCGTGAAGTATGGTGTGACTTTTTATTCTAATTATTTAAATTTTTTATTGTGGGGGGTGGGGATTTACACCTCAATTACGCTATTGCTGCTACGATCACAATGGAACGTTAATAATAATTATGTAAAAGTTTTCATTTTTATCCTGAAATTGACTTACCTTAATTCAATATATATATATATATATATATATATATATACATATATATATATATATATGTATATATATATATATATATTAATGCTGTCAAGTGATTATTTTTTTAACTAATTAATCACAAAAAATTCCATGAATAATCATGATTAATCACATTTTTCAACTACTATTTTTTACGAAGCTGGTAACAGATATTTACTTGAATAATATCTTGGAATTGATGCAAAATCACCAAATATGAAGTATATTTAATTCAAAGACTGTTCTAATAGCTTTCTTGGATTCTTGAATGCGATCTAAATGGAGACATCTTTGCAGACATTTATTTTCGAAACATTTCTCAAAACTGACCACAAGCGCCGCACTCCAGCAGTGTTGGTTTGCAAGGCCCAGTGGTAACTTAAACACAGTGTTTTGTTCTAAGACGTGCTAAAGACAGCTAATATGGCACAATATTTGCAAAGTATGCAAATTATTTTTTAAGTAAATCAAACTGAGTTAACTGAGTTAAAATATTTAACTGAGTTAAATTTTTTGGGATTAATCACCTGAGTTAATGCTTTAATTTTGACAGCCCTAATATATATATATATATATATATATATATATATATATATATATATATTATGAGCATTTTATGTGCTAGTGAAAAAGACAAGGGCAGATTCGAGATCAGAAAAAAAATTCATCTCGACAAACTTGCATATTTGATTTAAAAAGTGTGTAAACATTTGCTGACCGGTGTTATTCAATTATGTATTCCTTCATTAAATGTCAAACTAATTTAACAACCTGAACAACCAATAATGTATCAATTGCATGTATTCCTTTTTTCTCCAATGTCTGTAGATTTTCCAGTTAGGACTATATGGTCACGGAAAAAAAACAAAAGTGGAATCAGAGGGTGATTGACTCATCAGTTATCGCAGTGAACCCGAGGCCAAGAAGATTGTCATGTCCTACAGCTCTGTCCCCTCCTGTGCTTTCATCGCGCTTCCTCCACCTGTGACATTTCTCTGCCTGTGATTGCAAATGCTCATATTAATGGTGTGAGTGACCTCCGGGGCCCTCTCACATCAAACCTGTGTGAAAGAAATAAGATTTGTGTCGGACACTGCAGGCCTTTCACCTTGTTAAGCAGCCCAATTTATGATGCTACACATTGAAGGCATCATGCTTCGATTTTTTTTTCCAGGAATCTTCCATATCCTTTCATTGGGTTTGCAAAATAATTTGGGATGGAAATACCCTGTGCCTGGAAAAAAAAAAATCTACCAATATGGTGTTTTGTGTGTATGTTTGTGGCTGTGTTGTTTAATACAAAAATGTATTTTTAGCATGTATGAAAGCTTCCATTGACAACGAGGCCATCCACCATGAAATGTACATAAAAAAACAGTGCAATTTTGGTCACAAAATGCTTAAGTGTAAAATACAATTTTGTTTTTATGCATTTTTTTTTAACAAGCAGGAGCTTTTAAAGTAGCGTCTTTCCATGCCAATGTACATGTTAGCATGCAGCTGCATTCCAGCCAGAGCGCTTTAAGATTTGCAGGTAATGCTTCAGTGTCTGCCACAATGACACTTATAACACATCAACCGCTGACACGGCAGATTGGAACCGTCCAAACTGCCCCGGAGGCCCAAGCCAAACCATTAAAGTTTTCTATGCATGTCCTGACTTTTAATTACATTTTAATTGTAGAAAAAAATTAGTCCGCATAAACTCACCCGGCCACAGCATTAGCTCCAGTTGCGCAAGAGCAATTTGAAAAATTCTGGCTTCATAAAAATATTAAGACTCATTTGCTTGACTATATCGTTCAACAATCTTTAATATTGCAGTTGTAATTTTCACAAGTGTAGATTTGCACTGAATTAAATGACTACGTGTGATAAAAAGGGCTGTCAAACGATTAAAAAAATTTAATTGAGTTAATCACAGCTCTTAAATTAAAAAATCATAATTAATTGCAATTCAAATTCTCTCCAAAATATGACATATTTTATACATACATATATACAACAAAAAAATGCTTTGCGTTCAGAAGGTAACATTTTTTGTCTGAAGATGGTTTCTGTAGGAGGACAAACATTCACACAAACATTCCTACCGTTTTCCAACGCTGTAAAAATGTGTAGAATAAATATGAAATTTCAACATTTCAGTCAACAAAAATTTGCGGCAGAGCCTGCGACACACGTTTTGATCAGCAGGACAGGATGCCAGGCAGGTGGCAGTTGTAAACAAACCGGTGATTGAGTGATGGGCCATGGATCCCAAAGGGAGAAAAAGAAAAATAGGATTCAACGCTTCTTGGACGAAATCGTTTGCATTCATTGTATCCAATTGGGAGTGAGAGTGAAAAACTGCGATTGCATTACTTCTGGAGAACTTAGAGGAGCGCAAAAATAGATTTAAGAAGTGGACTGCATCTCCAAACTGCACTACTGCTGCAAGTTTTGTTGCAATCCGGGAGATAATGAAAGGCGGAAAACCGTTCACTGATGGTGGCAACATGAAGGAGTCATTCATCAACATATCAGAACACATATTTGCAGACTCATACAAAAAAATGAAAGACATGCCTCTTTTCGCTAAGACGGTGAAGGAAAGGCCCTTTAAAATGGCAGGCATACACTAGAATTGCATTCATTTAATTTCATCGAAGCAGTGAAACAATTCATTAAAAGTTCAACTTGATCGTATCGTACAGCACAATAGTCACGTGGTGCGTCATTCTCCACATGATGCACTGCGGGGAAAGAAACATTTAATCATGAAGACTCATTATGTATTTGTAGCCAACTTAGTCATTTTGATAGTAGACTAATATAGCTAGTATAGACACATACAGCATGTGTTGTCGTCATTATAAGGCTTCTACAATGGTTGTAATTTTTTGCAGCTCCAGACATTTTTTTTTTTTAGTCCAACATGGCTCTTTCAATATTTTGGGTTGCCGACCCCTGATATAGAGGAAAGACTCCAAACTCCTTTGCAGGAGTAAACTTGCCTAGTCATGCCAAAAGACTCAAATATGAGGCCTGTATTTTCTGTGATTTGCTTAAATCTCATTGCACTGCGAGCTTAAATTGCCTGGAAGTCATTTCCACGGGGTCTATTTTTATGACCAAAGGGTTCGCGTGATGAAAGCTCCCTGCGCTTTGCATGGCAAAAAGAAATGCTTTGTTTGGGTTGAGTGTCAGGCCCACAATGATATATGCTGATGTGAAATATGTCAAGTCAACATTGGCGTGAAAGTTCCCCTCGGAGCAAGTATTTACCCAAGCACCGTCAGCACATTGGAGGCGGCCAGATGGAAATTGTTTGATACAGAATATGGCTGCATGGGGTCCTTGTGTGCGTTCCAGTGGTAATTCCGAATGTGCAAAGCATGATGGGTAGAAAGAGTATATTTGGTTTTATGGGGAACAGTGCTGTGGCTGTTCATGATTGCAAATGAAAGTGACGTGTGGTGTTTTAGAAAGACAATTAGATTGGGGTCTCTGTAGCAGAAAAGTACGAGGCCACAAGTGACCAGTCCAATAATGAGCCCTCTTGACCCCTTAGGCCACGGTAGCGCTCATGTTGGGCGATGCAAGTGTTATGTTTAATAAACAACTTAACATTTGTAATGGTGGATTTACATTGCATGTGTCCGTCTAGGTCAAAACATGGTATTGTATTTCATATTGTGTTTGTGGACTAGAAATTTAAACAAGATAATTAATCAACATCAAGAGGGTGCCATGTTTAGCAAAATCATGACATTGAAACGAAAGGAACGTGTTGCCTACTAATCCAGCAAATTTGAAGCCTGATGTAAAAACCTTCGATTGGAACTCCGTCTCTGTCATTCTATCAGCACCAAAGGAGTGCAAATTCATATTTGCCTATGTGGCTGTATTTGAAAATTTCAAAATGTCACACTGAGTATGGTCAGGAGCCTACCGGGCTGTCATCGGTGGCAGCTAGCTGCTAGCCACTAGCTGTCACCTTTATCATTCAATTTTAACTAATTATAGCGTAACTATTTAATAATTTGTTTGTGTTTTAAATCAGCAATTGAACATGATTTTCTAATACTGATGTTGTGCTGATAATGGTGGAATAGAAATTAGGCTAGCAACTTAAACAGTTGTGAATTGATGTAGAAGTGGAAGCCTCCATAATCAAGTCGATACCATATAGATTTTTTTTTTTTAATAAATGCTGGATTGATTTCTAAATTAAAAAAACATCAGATAAGTAGGAAATGTACATCTAAAATGTAACAAAGTTTTGATTTGGGGTTTAGTTCACCCATATTTAATTTTTTTCACAGCTATTCAGATTTTTTTTTTTTAATTTGCTTTGCCCAACCACCCCTATCTCTCTTTCACGTCTTTGAGCTGTACAATAAACATCATATTACTTACATATGTTATCTAATTTTAGTATTTGGTTTGTTTCTTTTTATCTGGTTACAGTACATAACAGGAGAGTGGGCACTTATTGCTATTCAAGGTCTAAAGAGCCCGATCAAAACAAGCCCGTGGGCAAAATACCTTATCTAAGTCACTTACTCGTGGCAGTCTAGATTGCAAATGAGGGGCTAACTCCACATTGCAGATGAGCCGACTACAACTTAATCATTACTCAATATTAAATATAACAAACATTCACAAACATGTAGCACTATCTAACGGTTCTTATGTTCTTATTCAAGTCTTCGCCCCTTCACAAATGCAGTTTGACTCATCATTCACTTGCTTCCCTTAGCCACTCCCACTTACCTTGTTGGCACGTTGACCTTGCACTCATTCTTTCTAATTCATTTTCTCTGACTGATGCATCCAACCATCCCTCCATTCATCTATCCATCAATCCGTTCATGCACTTGCATTAATCTGCCTTCCCAACCTATCTCTTATCTTCCTCCTACAGTGCCATTATCCCAAGTTCACCTGTGCTGGAAACATGTCGTTCATCTATCTGCTTCTCCTGCCTCCCCCCCGCCCTCATGTCAATACATCTTCTGTACTCTGAAGCTTTCTCTCAGAAAAAACGTTCGCAGTTGTGTATGCAAACAGCCTCTTGACAGTCCAACTCAGTGCCAAGAGTGAGGAGGTGGATCAGGGAAAGCGTCGGGTCAGGGTAAGGAGTTTGGTTGGGGTTCACGTTAGTTAGGGCTTGATGGACCGGGATGGGCATTTGATCCAACCTGCCATGCAATTCCAAAAACAAATGAAACCTCATCTTAACTTTTATTTTTACAGTTTAGGGATACTTTACAAATTTTGCAATTTTCAGCAATAAAAAGTTAATATTTTATCTATGATGAATTTGTTATTTTTCATGTACAGTTATCCATCCATCCATTATCCAAGCCGCTTGTCCTCTTGATGATCGCGGGCATGCTGGAGCCTATCGCAGCTGTCTAAGGGCAGTAGGAGGGGTAGATCCTAAACTGGGAGCCAGCCAATCGCAGGGCACACAAAAAAACAGACAGCCATGGCTCACACTCATATAGGCACAATATAGCAGGCGTGGACAAACTACGGCCTGTTTAATAATGTTTTAATCCGGCCCGCCGAACTTTAAAAAAAAATGAAATTAATAAACCTTGTTAATGTTTTATTTTCTAAATACTGTGTTTTTTTTTTCAAAGACGTATATATTGTTGTAATGCTTTTGTTCACTTTCATTTCAAATTAAATGTTTTTTTTTTTTTTTTTCTCCGATGAGGTGAGGTTACCAAAACACTCCATCCATCTGCTCCTGGTCCGGCCCTTCTGTCAAATTTTAGAACCCACTGTGGCCCGATAATCAAAAAGTTTGCCCACCCCTGATTTAGTGTGTTCAATCAACCTACCATGCATTTTTTTGGAACGTGGAAGGAAACCTGAGAACCCAGAGAAACCCCACACAGGCACAGGGAGAACATGCAAACTCTACCAATCACAGCTCAGCTTACATTTGCAAGCTGAGACGTGATGCAAAATTGGTAAAATATTCCTATCAGTAAAATTCTTAAAAATGCTAATAATGCATTATAATAAATATGTGCTAGATAGTTTTGTGCATGTCTCTTAAAGCAGAGGTCCCAAACCACCGGTCCACTGACCACTTTGGACTGGGCTGCGGAGGGCCGCACAGATGAAAGAAATAAAAAACTTCTGGTTTATTTATTATTTGAGGCTAAGAAATATTGTATTTCGAAAAGTGACAGGCTTCTCTCCGTTGAATCCATCTTTGATGGACTTGTGACTAGTGGTGTAACCGATCCATACGGATCAAGCACTACGATTCAGGCCGGGAATGATCTTTTCCCAATCACAATAAGCCAACATGATGACTATAATAGCAGCAGAAGAAGTTGAAACTCCACATGGATCAAGTCGTGTGTATGGGCGCATTTTGGCAATGTGAGGTAAAGCGAATCCAGAAATTAATGATAAAGGATTTTTTTTTCTGTCTCTTGTCCTGTCCATGTCAGACAGACATGTCAAGGAAGCTGCAAACATGCTCAACGAACACGCCGCCCCAGCAATGGCTAACTTCAAAATAAAAATGAACAAATAATACATTGATGCCAATGCAATAGCCTCAGTTGACTTTTACTTAGAAGTTGGCCCTCATGGTGGCGTAATGGCTACCTTCATTTCCGTTTTTGACCTCATCGAACTTTTAATTGTTGCCACCAACATCAATGCAACACCATCCCGAAATCAAATTCAGTTGCTAATTTAGGACGCTAACAAACCGCTAGTTAATTAACGGTTATTTTATGACACGACACAAGTCTCCGGCTACTACAGGCTACTACTGGCTAGTAGCTAGCTGTTAGCATTGGAGGCCAGTGCCAGCCCCCTGCCCGCCCCCCCCATCTCTCAAACACCGTTATGGACTTGTATGAAATAAGGTTAGGGACCACTGTCCGAAAGGAATTTCCAGAAACAGAAATGTATGTCCACAATTTTTCTACATTACTCCCACATTGGGTGTCGCTCTCGCTCTTTAACAGCTTTAGTATTTCAGCATTAGCATATTGTATAATCATGGAAAAGCCAGCAGTGTGGTATTCCTCTTCGAATGCTGTTAAACTGAAACCCAAATCAAGATTTAAAAAAAAAAAAAATCTATTTGGAAATGAGAAAATAAAATAAAGATTTTTTTTCTTCTGTTGTTTTATTTGCTGCCTGCATTTCATGCCACATTTTGCTCCCTCTTGTGTTACACCGGCGAAAGGGATTATGACAAAGTCAGTGCCATGAAAAATGCTGTTTGATTAATGTGTAGGAAAAAAAATCAATCTTTCTCATGCTGTGAGAACAAAAGGGATTATTTAGCTGTTGCTTTCAGCTTGGTCATGCAAATCCACCCACGACTGCGCTTTTTTTGTATACATGACGTTCACTGTGTGGCCTCCAGCTACAACGGCAGCCGGTGACGTTGCTGATCGAGTTCACCTTAGTGACGCGCAGTGTGTCGCGCTCTTTAATCATCTTAAACTCATTGGTTGTTTAATTTCAAATTTGTTTCCATATTTGACAAAGCAGACATTTTAGGACACTGTTGCTAGGGTGACAAACCAATTCAGTTTCCAATTTAGCTATTTTATCAGTGTGACAGAACCAAGTGATTGGGTTCTGAAACAACTAAGAATGGGTTATGCTGTAAAATAAAAAGTTAGAATTAGATTTTATTGGTATGCCTTTTTTATTCCAACAAGAAACTTCTGTTTTTATCTATTTTTTTCTAAAATTGCACAACATGAGCGAAGGAATAACCCATTAAAACCTGAAATTAGTTTTAGTTCTGTGCAAATGCAAATACATTTGTGAATCCTGGGTTATAATTTTCATCCTCTTATGACATTTTAAGGTTCATGTTCAATTCACTTTATTCATACAGTACACATACTGTAGGTAGATTTGTTTCGCATTAACACGATGACTCTCATTGACAAGAATTAGAAAATATTAAACTAAATTTGCAAGAGAAACTCTCAAGATAATAAGAATAATGGAATATAAGGTATCATTAACTGGCAACTAATACAGGGTGTACCTTGCCCCTGGGCCAAAAGTTTTTATTCATTATCTTTCACGATAGTGTAAGATTAATCAATGAAGTCAATCAATGCTCGATTCCAAAAGATTAATGGAATTTATATGCAGGAGGGGGCTACTCTCTCTTGGGATGTTCAATTTGATGCTGATCCAATTTCTATTGACCTGCCTTCAGCCAAGGTTTGCGCTCTACTGAATGCCATTACAGTTACGTATATTATATAGCATGAGAGATTACTCGTTCATACACAATTACCTTCTCACTTAATTAACTTGCAATGTGTTGGTTGAAAAAAAAGAATAATGAGACATTCAGTTATACATTTTGTAAACCCTTTAAGAACTTTAAATACCTGTGAGCGTCAGTTTTAGTTATCTTAGTGTGGGATGTCACTCTGTGAATGTCGATGGCAGCAAGATGAGGAGTTGTGGGCACACGGGGGATTCCGATTCATAACAAGTCCAGAGCTTTTACATGGATAGCAACATGTATCGTCACGCATAAGTGACTAACTGCTGGGTCCTCAGCGGGAAAAGCAACACATTTACTTGCAGTGTCGCCCGAATTACGGATCTCCGTTGGGAGGCTTTGTGACGGTGGGCCCTCTGACTGGGATTTAAATAACAACTTTCACATCTGCGTCTCGTGTTAGCTAACATTCCATTAAAAAAAAAAAAAAAAATTGGATATTGACGTTTGGAGTGAGACGGTTGACGTCATATTGTGACGTGGGAGTTTTATGATATATTTATTTATAAAAAAATATTTTCACACGTTTTTCACAGAAGAGCCACCTACACAATCACTTGAGCTTGCTTTATAAATTATTTATAAACTGGTTATCTAGTTTGTCAACTAGGAAATGTATTGCTGTTATTGTTGTTATTGTGTAATTTGCGCACAACCAAATTATCAATTAAGCGTACAATACTAATAATCTCATACAGTGTTTGTAAATAGTGTATAAACATGTTAAGTAGTTTTTACATGATGATCTTATGTTCAGTGGAGATGATATCTTTAATTGCAATTAGTTTTCCAGTCGACGCCGACATGTTGTGTCCAGCCATGATTATCGTAGCTCGGGATACACAATTTCTTCATTGAGTCTGCCATGACTCTCTGTTTTGCTGGATTTCTCCATGAGTGTCCTTTTGATTTTGTTTTAAAATGAGTCATTTATATTGGCTGCACATTACGGTCGATTGTAAAAGTGAAATTAAATGTCTTTGACTCACAAAGTCGTTCTTTACTCGCGCTGCATTCAAGGAAACTGAGTCATCGCTCTTTTATAAGGTTTGCTCACGTATTTTCCGTATCAGTCTTTGTGAAAACATGTTGCCCTATGTTATTTTGGTTTCGCCATATCTGATCTAAAAGCGTTTGAATCATCCGACATTGCCTGATGCCATCAAACCATCCAGCCAAACAGCCAGTTTTAGCCAACCATCTGTTAGTATTTTTTCTCGACCTTTTCCTTTTCTCTAGTTCTCTTCCCCTACCCCTTTAACCATATATATATATATATATATATATATATATATATATATATATATATATATATATATATATATATATATATATATATATATATATATATATATATATATTATAAAATATTTTAGATCCATATTGGGGAGGCCAACAAAAACATGTTTACACTGGCTGATCATAGCTATCAACATGAATATATGTGTGTCGAATGTAAACGAAACCCAGAGGAGGTCTCATGAGTACTGCATTAGCATATCCCGTAGTCACTCAACAGAGCATTAAGCATGTCATCAATCTTCTTCTTAACATATACAAAAAGGCAGCAAGAAGAATGAAAAAAAATCATTGTTAATTTTAAAGGTCCATTGTGAGTGGAATATGTGGAATACATTTAAGAACTTAAATCAAATGTCCTCACTGATGGTTCACTTGCATGACCTACATGCAGGCAACACGCAATATGGGTTCAATTCCAGTTTTATGACGGTCTGACTGTGCGTGTGAAAGGTTTCCAGTCTCTATGTCGTGTGATTGAATGGCAGCAAGTGCAGGGTGTAGTGGTAAAAACTCGCTCTCTGCAGCCCAAACAAGATATGCACTATAGAAATTGGATGGCTGTCTTAATTGAATTGTCAATTAGTATTCTTTTAAAAGGGAAGTCAACACCAACAATTCTTTACAAGAATATGTTCAATGCTGAGGTGTGTATTAATGAGTTACATTTACTCTGTTACATTGTGTAAGTTTTTGGAAATGTACTTCTAGGAGTAATTTGAAATCACGATACTTTTTACTCTTACTTGAGTAGATATGTGAAGAAGGAACTGTACTCTTAATCCGCTGAATTAGGCTACATTGAACTTGTTACTTAAATCGTACTTTCATGTCTGTCCATCTCTCAGCGAAAGGCGTATTTATTTTTTTCAGAAGGAGACTTCCGCTAGGCTCTTCCAAGTGACTGTGTTTCACCAATCAGAATTAGCCATAGCCCTGTAGTCGCGGGAGTCGTCACATGATCATAATCAACTTCAGCAGCGGAAAGAATAGTTTTCTGAATGAACGGATCAAAAATGTCACTCAGCAATGCTGACTATGCGGACACAGAAGAGGAGGAACACCCCTGGCCTCACATGAAAATTTGTTTTTTCTTCTTCCCCTTGTGGAAAAGCAAATGTTTGTCTTTCAGATTTTTTTTTAAGTACAAGGGCTTGAAATTTTGTGCTACTTAATTTATTTATTTTATTCGTACTATTATATTTCTATAATTTTTAAAACCCTTGAATTTACCTGAAGATCATTTTCAGCTATATTTTTACTAAATTTAATTTATTATATTGATTGTATGGACTTTAATTTGCCTGAAGATTATTATTTTGTATTTTTGTCTGGTTAAATGGTTGTTTTAAAAAAAAAAAAAAAAAAAAAATCAGCCGTTGTGACAGTTACTTAATACTTGAGTAGCTTTTTTTCACCAAGTACGTTTTTACTTTTGCTCAAGTAATTATTTGGATGACGACTTTTTACTTCTACTTGAGTCACAGAAGTAACAGTACCTTTACTTGAGTACAATTATTGCCACTCTACACACCTCTGGTTCAATCCAGCCCCTTGAGTCCAAACATAGCATTCTGATTCGTATTGTGTTTGTCGAATATGAGTTAAGCAGTAAAATCCACCCGTTTTGTACATCTCAGTGGGCGTCCATTTTGCCACTGAAAATGACATCACAGTTCATCTTAAGAAAAAAGTTAAGCTGATTGGTCGTTACCTGAGCCCTGAGCAGCTGTGATTTTCAGTCAACAGAAAGTGACAAAATGACATTGGCTGCCTTGACATTGGCTGGCAATAGTCAGCTAGAACAGGCTGCAACCGCTATACAGTATATGCTAATGATGGGTGAATGAAGCTTCAAATCTGCTTCATGAACCAGTTGTAGTATTTTTGGACTCCAGTAGATGACACTCTCTGTTCAACATTGGGCTGAAAGCCATTTTTTTTAAACCCTTTATTCAAGCCAACAGTGCCATCTACAGGACTCAAAAATACAACAAATGGTTCATGAAGCAAATTTGAAGCTTCATTTTCCCATCACTAGTATATGCTATGACTAACTGTCGCGGGTTCCTTTTCGACCTCCTCCAAAACAAATGGCGTAGCCAGAATATGTGCAACAGTGATGTTTATTGTGCAGCCCTTCCAAAGTGCAACACAGTGAAAAGTCCCCCAAAAGTCCAAAAACCCAAAAAGTGACAATATAGTAATTTACAAAAATAAGGGTGTCTATCTATATATTTACAAAACCACTGAATGGAGTTCAACCACAACTATCATATCAGCTACGTTGCAAAATGCGTCACTGCCTCGCTCTCCAGTACTACCTGCACTGCAACACCTCTCACTCTATCCCTTCTCTTTCCAAACAACTTACTTTATATAAGATTCGCCCCTCCCCTTGGGCATCAGCTGACATAATTGACGCGCAAAACAAACATATTTAAGGAACGCGGAAGCTCCCCCGCTGTTTGGTCTTCCTTTATGTCGTGGCTGTTGTCTGCCGCGTCTCGTGACTGGTGAGTTGTTCAATTGAACATGCGCGCGTGTATGTGTGTATGTGTCCATGTATGCTTCCATTCATAATAAAACTACCAAGTGTGCACCCTCGGTCGCTCTATTAAAACTGTGACTGACGTGGTATTGAAGTGGTGCCAGGTGGGTGCGTATGTATTTCACGGGATGGAATTGAATGCATCAGTATGGGAATGTGCGGTGCAGGCGTGTGCGCAATTGCGCTTCCGGGACCATGCTGTGCTGTGCTGTCCTTATTGACGGAGCTGCTCCGTCACACTAACATTACAAGAAGCTTTAGTTTATTTCTTCATTGACTGGTCAATGCTCTTCCTGCTTTACAATATTCCGAAATGCCAAGTTCGAAATGGAAAAGCATTGACTTTCCACCACCATAATGACAGCAGGCAGCATCCCCTGGCTGGCAAATTCTCCTCCCCTTAACTGCATGCTACCAAACAACCTGGCTGGAGACGTTGTATTCAAAACTCAAGGTGCCACCTATGGTCGTCACCGGCTATAAATAGATTGATATAATTTTATGTTATGTCAGTGATGAGTGTTGTCACTCAGCATGCCCTCTTCCTCTTGTTAAATACTGTCTCATCGTTTCACTGCCAGCGTGTTTCTTACGTCCATGTTGTGTGGATTGATGTGCGAGCACATCTGCACGACACTCTTCTGTATCTGCCCTATAATCTCCATGTTGAGGTCACAGCAAGCTGCTTAATAGCCACAGCTCCTCTCTAGGTACAGATTGGCTTTCGCTGTCGCCCACCATGTGATTCCTTCTCTCCCACCCTGTGTCACTCTCCCCCCACTGTGCTAATCCTCGCTATGAATGTGTTTTTTTTTCTTCTTCTTCTTCTTTCATGCTTTTACCGCAATGTCAGGAGTTTGCGGACAAGCGAGCTAAAGTGTACCCGATGCGGCTCCGCCTGTTAGGAATGAATTGGTTTTCCTCTGCATGTTTGCATGCTCTCAAACTGAATTTTTATTGTTATTATAATTTGATTTATGTAAATGAATAAATTATCAGTTTTTGGATCACCTTCACAATGTTTGAAGATGGAAACAGAAATATAACATGTGTTTTGGTTCGACAGTTGTGTTAGCCAATCAGATCACAAGTTGGTGACTGTAAGGCCTTCACGCAGCCCTCACGTTAAAGGTGCGAACGTGTCCTGCGATTCGATAATCACTTGTGAAAGGGCAGCGCTATGCAAAATCAACAAACCCTCACCACAGTCAACCGTTCGAAAATCTAAATCTAAATCTTTTTAACCGACAATGGCCGATGGAGGGAAAAGTAAGCATTTGATTGCAGATATACTTACAAGGCCAATTTCAAGACGGATCTTTTAAGAGAAAGCTTTCATGAGTCGAGTTCATCCAATACACAGTAGTGCGTAAGTGTGTGTCTATTTATTATTTCTCCAAAAGTTGTGTCCTAAATAATGGTATGATGAGGCGTATTTATTCAAGTCGGACTCAGTCGGACTTCACTGAAGGCCAAGGTGTGAAACGCATGGCTCACCGCTGGACAATACTAGTTATTCTAGTAACCTTCACAACTTTTGATGAGGGAAGAAAATACCAGTCATTTTGGGAGCCTTTACGTTTTACGTCATCATTTTTTGTGTGTATCACTCTGAATCTGAAAGTGGCCTCATAAGGAAGGAGCGATACGATGTGCAGCTGTAACACCTTGTGGACTCCCATCGTCTTGTTATAGAAACAACAAAATAATAAACATCCTCGATATTTTCCAGTGTCAAATCAATGCAATGTGTGACGTTTTCGGCGATGTTCCACTTTCAGTGGCACTTGCGATTTCGCCTTCAGAATTTGAAGCAAAATCAAAAGCCTCATATGCAGCACATGATGAATATTTTTCCTCATTACTTAAGTCATTCTTCTTCTATTAAACATACTCACTTTTGGGTTTCTGAGTGTGCTGAGTGCCAGCGTGTGTGGAAGGAGGTCATTTGTCACAGATTCCGTGCGGTTATTTTTAAACAGGCCCTCAGTGTAGGTCTAATCGGAACAGGAAGTTCCTCATCAAATTAAGCAGGAAATATGTATTTTCGCCCAATGGCCTTTCACTCTACATATAACTTAGGTGCTCTGCCGTTCCTATTACACACAAGGCCTACCTGAGTTTGGCAAATATTACATTTTGTGAAAGTCTTTGTGCAGAAGGCATAGTAATGAATGAATTATTGCATGACAAAATGTGGCCAATACAAGTGCTTAGGCCAGATGATTTCGACAACTCTTGGTTCAATAATCCAATTCCTCATTTACATTGGGTCATGTGACACTGTTAATAACAGGGAACCAGTTCTGGGCCCATGCATCAAGCACAAAAAGCTTTTCGCAGATCAGTGCTCATATTACATATGGGATGTATTCAGCAGCTGAAATGTGACTACGAGTGATTCTTGACAGCAATTGAAAGCCCCTGAAGCATTGTCTCACGCACCGGGCTGTCCCCGGCAAATGGAACAGGGGATGTGAGCACGACACCCCATTACATCCTTCACTGAGAGAAGGAGATGGAAACAAATTAAATGACTGACAGTCGGCTCGTTCTCGGCCAAATAAAACACCACTACTTGTGTTTGGGAGTCACTGATGGAGAGGTGAGGGAAGAGTTCTTTTTGCTCCTGTTTGGGTCTTCTTGAACAACCCCTTGCATGTCTCACTTCACTTTTTTTTTTTAAATCTAAGAATTGGGTGAGCAACCTGCGGCCTGTGGTCTGTATAAGACTGCTTGAGAATTTTTAATCCAGTCTTTAATGCTATTGAACCTGAAGCTCTTTGCTGCTTTGATGCAATGAATCCTAATATCCTTTTTCACCGGCTCTTGTCCATTGTTGGACTATCTGGCACCTTTCTTACGTAGTTCTCTTTGTGCCTCACAGGTAGAAAGAGCTGTGTGGGTCCCCATTGTGAACTCAAGATCTCTGCCTCACACAAGTGGCAAGGAGGTACTTACAAAGCCGCTGGGGAATCTTTTTACCTAGGTAAATCTTTTTGGTGGAAACAAAGGGCCAACTCAATTTACTGCGGTAAATTGGAAAGTTCTTCAAATGGTTCCTGCAGTGGAAAAGGAGCTATAAATGTCTGTGGGGTGCCGCAAGGGTCAGTGCTCGAGCCAGTCCTCTTCATCCTCGATACGGTTCCACTGTGTCAGATTATCAGAAAACAGTGTCTTCTTCTAACTGTTACACTGACAACACTCAGCTGCACCTGAAAATGGACCCCTCATCTCCCTGAACCACATCATAAGGTCTCAATGCTTGCCTGAAGGAGATGAAAACATGGATGACAAAGAATGTCCTTCAGTTAAACACTGCCAAAAATGAAGCCATTCAAATTGATACTCCACCTCAGAATCAGCCGTCCCTATTACCAAAATGACTTTTTCTTCAAATGTGACTCATCTTTCCTTTGACATCCACATCTGCCATCTCACCACGGTTTCTACACCTAAACTGCACTGCCAGGTTTCTGACAAGGAGCCAAAAATAAATCAATGTCACCTGTTCTCCAGACCATTCACTGGCTGCCTTTCTGCTCCTGAATCCCATTACAAACTCTGCTTGTTTGACCACCACTGTCTTTAAACTTGCCATGGGGGACAGCCTTCAAAGAAGTGATGCCGTGTCTTTGCCCTCTCTTAAAATCCCCTGAAGTCTCCACAAAGCATGGAAATGTTCACAAAGGAGTTTGCCTAATCTAACCCTATCCAGACAAGTTAATTATTAGTGCTAGTAAAATTACTCAATGAGGATGCCTGTCGAAGCAGCAGGAAGGTGTTTGTAAATGGATTCTTTCAACTAAAGGCATTGTATTGATATTTCCGAATTATTATAGCATAGACTTGGTGCAATTGTTTTGGTTGTTGTTCCCTCCTGGAAAAGATGACAATTTAATGACCAAATACAGTTACTATGGCATCTGCTGTGGATGGTCTTCTTTTCTTCTCTCTGCCGTAATAACAAAGCTGCAGAATTTGTCTGCTGTTGAGTAGGCGTCTGAGTTCAGCAAGTACAAATCCTTCAGGGGTGAGGGTCAAAGGTCTTCGAAGAAAGACGCCTTTCTTATTCTCTTTTTTTCCGCTGCCCACGCAAGTATCACTCTTGCTGTAAAAGTTGGTTCTCACCACCACCACCACCGCCAAGCTGGAGGAGTGAATTAAAAGCAATGCTCAGTTATCACCGGCCCGGAGGAAGTAATAGTTTCTCACTTAACGGTCACTGAGGTTGGGCGTAAAGTGTAGCTTTTAGGGTTTATTTGTGTGCACATACCTTGCAAAAGTGTGCGTAAAACCTAGTTTGTGAGGCTTAAAGGGACAGGCACACTTTAAAACATTCTTAAACGTGCAATGTTGAAAAAGAAATGCCTAAAAAATTTTGTAGGGGACTACATGATTTTATTGTGTTCCAATTAAACATGAATATGAACAAAACTATATAAATAAAGTTGCATCCTATTGTATAATACACAATACAACACACACACAGACACACACACATATATATATATATATACATATATATATATATATATATATATATATATATATATATATATATATATATATATATATATATACATATATATATATATATATATATATAAAATTCATGTTTACTTCTTATTTAATATTCATATTTTTTCACATAAATCATTTCTGTATTAGTCCTCCCGCATGTCAGTCATTTCACAAAGTGTATGTGGGCCCTTTCCATGCCCTCGAAAAAAGAACATATGGTGAGTCAGTGTGTAGGAGTGGTCGAGTGCCACCATGCATCAGTGTGGGATGGGATGCCAGATGAAGAGATGGCTGTTGGAGAGGTGGCTGTTCACCACCAATAGGTGGCACTCTACACTCTTGTGACCCAGAATGAGAGAGGCCAGCAAATGCATGCATCTACTGTATGTTCACAAATAAACAGGAAGTTAGAGTTAAAGTGAATTGAATCACAATAGATTGAGTGAATTCAACGAATCAAGTTCCTTATTTGCCATACAGGATGTGTGTGTGTGTGTGCGTGGGTGTGTGTGCGTGCCAGTGGACATGCATGCATGCATGCACGTGGAGTTGCATTCTTACAGTATTGTGTTTGACTAACTGTCTTATGTTTTTTATATAAGAACACTCACTCTCGGCTATAGTTTTACCACAATGCTACCATTTGTTGTAAAGTTCTGCAAATGTATTAATTAGACCACATGTCTTTTTATTGAAAACAATAATTTTGCACCACCATATAGGACAAGATACTAAAGAGTGTGTAACCGGCTAGGTTTCCATCATTACAGGGAAACTAAAAAGAGAAAACAAATAACAGTAAATCCCCGATATTCACGAGGGATGCTGACCGAACCCTACGGCAAATAGCGAAAAACAGTCAGTAATTGATGTGCCATTCAAGAGGTTTATAATTGCCTACTCCTCGTTTAAAATATATACTCTTATAAAAATATACTCTTTAAAAAATACATGAATATGTGCAAAATATGTGCTCTCATTTTATTTTTGCTAATGCGTATGTAAATGCTTGTATAAAAAATCCACTATCCTAACTCAACAACAAAATAACTACATCATCAATTTTTTTCTCTTGCAAAGCGTTCTCTTGCAGAAAAAAGGCCATTAAAGGATGGCGCAAAACTGCTGAACAATAAATTAAGATTAGGAACAATAACTTATTTTGCCCATTTTTACACAAATATCTGATCATTGCAACCGTTGATATTATTGTAGTGCTGTTTGTATTTTTTAACTATTTTTTGTAAAGAAAAAAAAATCCCCACAATTATTTTGCGCTAATCAAGGGGCATCTTAGAGTGGGGCTCAATTCTCATTGGCTTTTACATCCCTAACATTGTGACCATTTTCGCCGTTGATTAAAATTTCGAAATAATTCCATAGGCAGAGATGCCACTCGTGATAATTAGTGACCGAATCCAGCATACCGTGCAACAGTTTGTTCAGTTTCTACTTGGTGTGCGGCAGGCGTGGGCTAGTAGACTTTACACAGGCTCTCTACTCTTTCGGAAAGAAAGAAAGAGACCTTATTTCCATAATTTCATTGCATTTTTGTAAATTCTCGCTTAGTTTGAGTTACAGTTTTTTTTTTATCTTTACCTCTTGGCAATGACTGAGCTCCCCATAGGAACAAAAACTCTAAACGCTACTGCAATGGTTTCCTCTGTCATCTCTGCAGTTTTTTGTGGGAGAGCAAAATAATGTTGACTTTATTGAACATTCTTGTGGGGGGGACGTTCATTCAACAGGGACCACAAATTGTTTTCTCAACGCTGTGGGGAAAAAAATGGAGCTGCCTGAAGGACAAATGCGTCTCTCAATAAAAATGGTTACGATGTAGTTATTCAAGAGCAGATCATTATAAGCCGTGTTTTCCTGTTTTAATTCAAACATTGAAATTAGCTAGACACGCGTTGATGCAGAACGTCATTAGTGTCGACAATTTCTCGGCAAACAGAAGTGATCAATATCAATATCAAGTAGTAGAGTTTAAAAAAAAAGTCTTTCTCTCCATTCAATGGCACTTCTAACTTTTCACAGAAAAAAACCCTAGCAAACTCAAAAAGGTCTTGAGATTGTGCAAATGTGCTCACCCCGGAGGTGCGGTCAGAGGGCACAATCAATATTCCTACAAATAAATAAGTAAAAACGCGCACACACACCCACATACACGCGCACACATTCACATTTTTACAGTACACACGCACACACACATCTGATTATTTTTCCGAAATTTTTTTTTTTTTCTGCAGATGTGAGGTCACAGTAAAGGGCTTTCAGGGCTTGTATGCTATTTTCTTTTACCCGGCTATGAAAGTGGGCGTGTATGAAGTCTACAGGGGCCCAATCTTTTCTTGGATTAGGCCAGTGCTTCTCAAATAGTGGGGCTGGCCCCCCCTTGGGGGGGTGTGGTGCAATGCTGAGGGAAGGGGGGCGTGTGAACCTGGGGATCCTGCTTTTTTTCCGCCGTACTACAATAAAGTATAATTGCACATCCGCTCCAGTAGTTGGCAGTGGCGTTCTCCTTGCCCATTGTGCGCAGCAAGTATTAAATCGACAGTGTAGGTTTGTTTTGCAACGAAAATTCTATTATTTATAGTTGCGGCGGAAAGTGGGTGGGAGGGGGGGGGGGCGCAAATTGTTTTCTTCTCGCTGGAGGGAAGTCACAGAAAATAATTGAGAATCACTGGATCAGGCGAAGTTGATGCTTAGAAAGCAGGAATGAGCATAAATGCTCAGAGATGGGTGAATGAAGGAAAACATCGCTTTGGGGGTGTTTTTGGTGAGGAATTAGCATTTTACTATGGCTAAAAGCTCCAAAAAGTTTATTTTGCATCATATAAGACCTTTAAGAGGACAAGGATTCTGAAATATTTCCTTAGCCCCGTTCTCTAATAAGAGTGCGGAGGATGGCAGTAAAGTTGGAGATTAACTATAAAGTACTTTGGTGGAAGAGTAAAATGCTCTCAGGAACATTACTGTATATTTCTCTTTGGCTGTTTTAAATTTCAAACGTGTTAGATGTAATGAAACGGAGGTTGCACTTCATCTTGCGTAAATGTATTTCTTAATGTTTCAAATACAACTTTTTCATCACACATCGTGAGACAGCCTCACTGTGGTGCCGAATTGGTGCTCTTCATTACAAAATAAAAAGCAGCTGGATAAAAGAAATAAAAATAAAAAAATAAAAAATGCCTCAAACTTAGAAATAATAAATAATATAGATAAATAATAATATAGAAAAATACAGAAATAAAAGCAAATGATGAAAATGTACAATTAAAATAGACAATAAATAACAAATAATGATTATGAATAATCATAACAGTATAACACATGATTTTACGAGTAAACATGTTGTTACAAATTGTGCACTGTATTGAGCCGTAAATATAAACGATGAAAACTATGGTTGATTGGCCATGATTACTTTAAATTATTACATTTATATTAAATATCTGAAGTAAATCAAATCATTGAACTACTACTACAAAATAATTTCATTCTAAAGTACATTGCAAATTCAATATAATAAACGTATGCATTTTTATTTTTACTATGATTCAGATTGGATGATTCATGACACATAAAAGACCAAGCACATACTCTGATCTACACAATAGACATCATACTTGATTAAATAGGATAATGAGTATTGTTGTTAATAATAGCAGTGTTAGTAGAACTCTATATTTTGAAGTCATTAATGAAACATATATGTAAGGATTTCTTTAACGGTATTAATAACCAGCATGCAGCACTCATACTGTATGCACATATCTTTTGGGACATGGTTGTGAGGGGGCTGTTGAAAAGGTGCCTCTGTTAATAGGAGACAATTTTAATGAGACAAAAAATACAGGATGATGGTTGCGGTGAGGCAGCGCACTTTTACACAACAGACCACGTTAGCGCTTAGCCGTAAACTGCATAATCCACACAAGTGGATTACTAATGAACATGTTTTGGCATTCTGGATAATTGATGATTCTGGGTTGAGGTTTCTATTTTTCGCTCGTCGTTAAATGAGAACAAGAAGCCAGAAGCTGTCTTCTTAATTAAGTACTGGCAAACACTTTTTACTTCATGGGAGAAAAAAAGAAAAGATAATTAGAACATTTTTCAAGGGGAACGACAATCATCATTTTCTCAAGTGTACATATGTTGTTGCTTAAATACAAAGAAGTTGCGTTTAAACAGAAATGTGTTTTTTTTTTTTTTTTTTTTACATATTTCATACAACTCTTTATTATCATATACTTCCAGTCCCCATATATGACTGCATGATTGCAGCGTGGCATCGATTTGATCAGTTTATGCAATGTTACGACATTTATTACCATCTGCAGTTGTTGTTAGACAGCACGCAAATGTTCCCAATTTAGTTTAAATGCATGCATCGTCAGGTGGAAATGAAATACAGATGGAAAAACCTGCCATGCTCGTTAGCACGTCCAGTGTAAGTACCGCACCTTTCCGAGTATACATGTGGAGGGTGGAGTGAGACACGCAGCTGTCAGCTGATTGGTTGGCTGAGAACTGTCATTTCCGTGTTACGTTGTCTTGAATTCATTTTGAAGAGAACAACAAAAGGTGGAAAAAAATAAAAACAAATACAATACAAAAAAATATAACGATTTTTACAGTCTCAGGCACATAACTGAAAATCAGAAGGAAGTTTTAGAGTTTTCCTGGAATCACATTGTGCTCCGGTCGTCTTGAATGTTTCGTGTAAGGTCTTTTCCGAATGACACCAGCAAAAAACAAAAGATGAATTCTGACAAAATAGGACACTGGAAATTCTACCACGTGCATGATGGGAAAAATGCATTGAGGGGCGAAAAAAATTCAGAAAGAATCAGTTGCAATTGCAGTCTTTTAAAGAGTGACCCTGCAAAAATTCAATCATGGTAAAATCTCAGTTTGAGACCAACATGCGACTAAAATCTCTAAAACTTGTCTTGAAATGTGAACTGGTGTGAGATGATTGTTTTCCAAGGGTCTTTTTCCAAACTTCTGAAAGTCTTCAGATGTACCAGTAAAACTCTAATACTTCTTTCTGACAATCAGTTTACGATTTGGGACTGTAAAAATCGTTCGGTGTAAGCCCAGCATCGGACCCAGCCGGTTCCACACTGTAGTGCTTGTTGAAATTCTTAACAATCACTGCTTTGTGTTCTGTTTGTTTAGTAGTGGTTTGATTAATCCTGGCCAAAATTGTAACCTTTATTATGACTGCATTTCCATTGAAACCGGTGATTCGCTTTTTCTACCAGTTTAATAATGTCAGACCAGCAAATGCTGACCTTATCACACACACCTAGAAAGTGTTTCATAAAAATAAAGTAGTATCTTATTTTAAGGCAAAAATAATTGATTCCATACATCCATCCAACCTTATTATATTCAGAGTCACGGGACGCTAAAAACAACAGCAGACAATACCCGCGACTGGTTGACAGTCAATCATATTTTAGCAGGGCATTTTTTTGTACATGCAAATGCAATTCATCCAATAAATGTTTCCACTCATTTTTAGAAATGTATGTTTCATCTCGACACTGATAGTGTAGTGGTACATTCGCCGGATTTTGGTGCAGGCAGCGTGGGTTCGGCTCCCACTTTGTTTCCTCACCGCTCAAAAAATTCCATGATTAATTGCGATTGATCACGTTTTACAACTACTATTTTTTGTGAAGCTTGTAACAGATATGTACTTGATTAATATCTTGGAATTAATGCAAAATCACCAAATATGATGTATATTTAATTTACAGACTGTTCTAATAGCTTTCTTTGATTCAGATTACGATCTAAGCAGAGCCATCTTTACAGGCATATTTTTTTTGGAAACATTTCTCAAAACTCTCCACGAGCACCACACTCCATTAGTGTTGGTTTGCAAGGCCCAGTGGTAACTTGAGCAGAGTGGTGTGTTCTGAGATGATGTGCTAAAGATCTACAGCTAATATGGTACAATATTTGCAAGGTATGCAAATTATAATGAAGTAAATCAAACTGAGTTAACTGAGTTAAAAAAATTTTGATTAATCTCCAGAGTTAACACCTTCATTTTGACAGCCCTATATATATATAGATATATATATATAGATATATATATATATATAGATATATAGAGATATAGAGATATAGAGATATAGATCTATATCTATATCTATATATATATATATATATATAGATAATTTTTTTTTTTTTAATTAAATCAGCATTCATTCGCATTAGTTAAGTTTAAACTCGCTTTCCTGCAGTAATTGCCCAATACACGCCTATTTATTTAGTTTAATCCAATTTCTGGCTTTTCCATTTTGCAGTTGAAACTCCAAAATGTTCATTGTCCTTCCCAAAAGAAGAAATAACCAAATGATGAAATACTGCCATTTCACATTTGTGCAAAGTATCCGTGGTAGCATGCCACTCCAAAATGTTTTATTTTGAAGTTGTTCCCTTGCGTCCTCTTTACTCTGAGAAATGATGTGATTGAGTCCGTGTGAACTGATAATTGGAGAGGTCATCCCATTATGTGGAGTACACTCATTCCATCCAAAAAGCAAATAAATAAATAAAGGACATGGACAGGTGAATTTATAATTTTGAACACATGCAGAATCTCCTCAACTGGGTCTGGACATGCATTATAAAAGTGAAGCAGAGCCGGCTGCTCTTCAACTTTGCTACCAATGAACATCAATCAATAGTCCCTTCCGATCCGGATGAAGATGTTTGAATATCCAACAGAGATATCCCGTAGATGAAGGCTTTGCATACGAGGCTTAAGTTGTCAATACCATCTACTCCAAAGACACTCTTTTTCTTGTTTGAGAGCAAACTTAAAAAGGACTTACAATGCACTGACACATCATTAGAGACTCTCTCGCCATGCATCACACTCACACAAACACAAGTAATGGTTGAGGAGACCAGTGGGTCACGCTCTCGTGTGCATGTTTGTGTGTCTATGCAGTTGCATCTGTGTGAGGTCCGTGTTCTGCAGGTTCAGACGGTGTCCCTGGAAAACAAACGGAGAAAAAGACAACAAAAGCATAATGTTAAACTGTTCTGTCAATCTGTGCACAATATTACAATGATTGATGTTTTTTTTTTTTTTTAAATCCACCACATTTGTTAAATGTAGTTGTTGTTTCACTTCTAAATACAAAATAACTTATAATTGTTTGTACAATTTTAATTTAACTTGGGTTTTAAGTAGTCATTATTTACGCATTTTTTTATATTGAAGCATAGTGTTAATATTACCAGTGTTACTCTTAACGGCAATATTACAGAGATTTACAATAATGCTGCTGACAAGAATAAAGTCCCTCATTTTTGAACACTTAAGCCTTCTACGCTATTGTATTTTAATGTTGGTTATAATGGTGGTAATCAAATAATTGTTGAGGTGGTACTTGGTGTACAATTTGTGAAAAGAACCGATCAAATGTAAAGCGCTTAAGTTTGCGTGAGCTTTGGTAGGATGGATTTGTGGGACCACACTGTAAAGATAATTAAAATGTGCAAATCATGTCATACAAAACAATGAATATTCATTATTATATATATATATATATATATATATATACAACTGTGATAATGCAATTTCATTCTAATATTCAGATGTGTTTTTCTGGTTCATAATTTTCACTCACATCTCCTAAATTTACAACTTTATTATTTTTTTCTTTGTGTAGCATGATATGCCCTCGTATTATGAATATAAATCTGGCATATGAGATTTTTTGAAAATCTGCTGAAAAATGAGGGTCATACAAACTGAATCTTATGCATGCAAAGTAATCTTGAGTGGGAAGCTGCTATGCAGCTTTCAGAATAATATTTTTAATTAAAAAAAATAATAAATGTGTTCCGGGGTAAAAGTAACATCTTAACTCTCATACAAGTATGTGTGAAAAATAATATCAGGCACAATTATAGAACCACTGCCAGGGTTTTTTTTGTATGACTTTCAACATAAATATTGCTCTAATTCCCAATTTCACTGATTTGGGAATCTGCATGACATTGGGATCTAAGCGTCGATTTTATTACTCATGAAAATGTTAATCCATTGCTTACCTTACATAACCAAAGCATGCAAGTTGAAAAAAATCGCTCGTATCATTATTATACATTACCTATAGTTGTTAGAATCAAGTTAATGCGACCTACCACATTGCAAACCGCCACTACCTTCCTGTGAATTTCTACAAGCCTGCACACTTTTTCTCATGCGACTGAATGAGAAAGTGTGTCCAAATTTTTAAGCTCATTTTGTATTTCCAGTAATGCCTATGGAAACTTTTCTACTTGAATAATTCACTGTGAGGACGGTGTGGGTGGATTCTTAAATCGCGGACAAGAGAAAATGAGGTGGAAACAGTATTTATTGTGACCGGCAAATGGCAATGGACAGGCGATAGGCAAAATAGGTTGCTATCATAGATAATAGTGGTTTTATAATTATCTACGTCGGGAGACGTGAACGAAAAACGCTGGGGGAACAATCTTCCCCCAGGGAAACAAAAACGAGTAACAGAAAGAGCTTGCAACGCAAGAAAACCGAGAACGGGAATGTCCTTCCTCCAAAGGGTAAGGTTAAATCCAATCATCGAAACTAAACAGAAAGCGAGCCGAAACGTAGCTGTGGAAACAAAGCAAATCATCAAACAATCAAGGAACTATACACGAAGCAAGTTGGGCAAAGGCTATAGCGAAGGAACATAGGCGAGAGCAAGTTGGGTCAATAATCCGACGCGCAAGTGTGTGCGTCGATGGTTTATGTAGTCTTTAATCAAGGTGATAATGGGTTGCAGCTGAGAGTCTCGTGAGCGCGTCCCGCTCGCGGCCGCGTCTCCGGGCAACGCGCCGCCGACCACGCCCACTCTGCTGCAAAGAAGAGGCACGGATCGTGACATTCACAGAGTTTCTCGCCACCAGACATGCAACACCTACATACACCGTTCCCATCAGCCACATGTGCCAGCAGCACACGCTCACTACTTTACAATGATGTAACAGCCCCTGCTCATTACAGGCCAAATTCAGAAATTTCAAATTTTGTCAGTTCCACCGCTACCAGTGTTGCCAGCTGAAAACTTTGTCTGAAAACTTGTGCTGCATCGCACACACCTCCTGCTCCTTGCTCTTCCTCCTTTTGACATGTCAGAGCAGGAGGAAGCTGACATTGCCGAAAGACATTTTCACTCGCCGATCTCACATGGCTGCTGGCAAGAATCCTTTTTTTTTTTCCCATTCGCTTTGTGCTTTTATTTGTGTTGTTTAGTAGGTAAAGTTTGGTCCAACTCAGACAGAATTGTAACTTGATATCAAACTTGAACTTATTTTAGCAGTGAAGCCGGCTGCTGTTGTTTGGGGTTGCTGGCACCAATTAAAAAGAGCTTTAATGAACGAGTGCCTGTCTGATTGCTTTTAATATATGTGCTGAATTTACACTATTTTATATATTATATATTTTACACTTTATACTATCAAATATTAAAAAAAAAAGAAAAATGTCTAAATGTCATGATAAATAATATGTGGGTTTTAATGAGTATTATTTTAATCAAATGAATCAAGTACTGCATTCTGCTTAAGCTTGCATGCATCTTGCAGGATTGAATTAATTGTGAAGATATTAAAAATGTGCTGTGAATATAAATCCATACGACTTTTTTTAATTAAGGATTTAAAAAAAATATATCTATATTTACAGACGGTGGCATCGTCGTTTAAATGCAACTAGATTTGGTGCTTTTCATAATGCCTTCGTCGCATATTCTAAAGCCCATTCCAAGGACATGTCGTTCGCCTTAATGCAAGTATTTTTAACTTCTGTCACAATGCCCAAAAAAAACCCCAATATGCTTGATTTTTTTTCTTTGTCTGTCTGATTCACACTCATGCAAGCGATGTGCAAAGGTAAAATCAAAGTAAATGCACTATTCTTCTTTGTTATTTTTTGGTTTTGTTTTCTGAAAATTTTCAACCATGTTTTCTGAAATTGTGCTGTGAGGTTAGAAGTATCTGAACATTAATGATGAGGAGTATGTTCAAAGGTGTGCTTCACATTATATTGTGTGTTTATGCGCTGGTTATCAGAAGCTAACCCTTAGCTACGGCTAATCCCCGCAACCAACAACACTGTGGCTCTACTTAGGTATGTGATAGTAGCTGTGTGTACTCCTGTCATCATTTGCAGTATTATTTAAATTAGAATGACTGTGATGTCACAATTAAGCCAGAGTATGAATGATTAGCTTTGTTCTGACATTGGACAGCTCAGAAAAATGTAATTGGTTGTGTCATTTCACAGAGGTGTGAAATGGGGCTCAAGGAACTAGTTTGTGCAGTGGTGTGAGAATTACTGCTTTGTTACCCTCACAATTATTGTTTTGAATTTGATTGTTTGTTTACATTGAAGATTGTAAATATTTACTGCAGTTATGATTTCAGAATTGTGTGTAACATGGACAAGACCATATTCCCGTAAACTTAGGTGCACTTTTCTCCTAAAAAAAAAAAAAAAAAAAATCAAAATTATATGACCTCTTGAGTCCATCCATTCTTTTTCATTAAGAGACTCCATTGCGACTGATTAATCCCAATTTAATGTGTGGCGACTTCAGACAACCTCTAATTCCTGACCGTTTGACCTCCGGGTTAAGCAATCCGTCCTCTTTAGTGGAGGCGACTACTGTACGCAAATGAATTGAGTCAAATGACCAGATGGCTTGAAACATTGCACATGCAGTGTCCACACTATATCGTCCCGCAAATAGACCTCAATGCTACTTCAACTTGGCGATGAAAGGAATTCACGAGGCCTGAGCGGGACAGTTGGACTTGGGACGGCAGCGCGTGTGAAAGTCTGAAAAACAGGAAGCGACTCGAGTGTGGTATCCTCTTTGAATTAGTAAAAGTCGGCCGTTCTCCACTTAAGCGTGAACTGCGCTCGTGAGAAATGCAGCCGTGCGTGACAATCGCACGCAAACGCACACCCACGTGCAGACAGAACCAGTGACACCCGGGAGGATGCAACAATTTCCTGGGGGCCCACGTGGCGAAGGGAGGATGATAGATGAGTTATCGCTGATTGTATCCTTCTTGCTGGCTTGTAATGGGATGATCATTACAGCCAGTTATGGCTTCAACTCGACACTTGGAAAAAAAAAAAGGAATGCACTTGCTCACAGCATTTCATGATTTTGACTTATGAGCAACAACAGGGAAGTATTTTTTTCTTTCTTTGTCTCCTCAAGCTTGGCACTGATGGGCAATTAAGAGGACACACACAGCATGCAGCCACCAGTGCATCCACCAGCTGCGGCCTCTCATGGAAGGAAGTGTTTTCAACAAATTTGTTTCCTTCATGTCCCCCTCTGAATGGCGCTATTCATGAAAGTAGCCTCCAGTCAGTCGGCACTACTGCTGCTGCCACGCCACATTTACACACTTGTTCGCCTTTATCCCCCGCAAGTAGGAGTAGGCACACACACATATATAAATCCACCTGCACACACTCTCACACGAACAGACGGGACTCTTCTGGTCCAGCTCATCCCTGCAGGAGGGCCTGTGCTAATAGAGGCAAACATACAAAAAGAAGATGTGTGTGTGTGTGTGTGTGGGGGGGGGGGGGGGGGGGGGCTGGGTGATGGTCTGTTGCATGCTTTTAGTCTGCTTGTGCTTAATGGAAGAGTTTAAGGTGGATGAATGTTTGGGTCAGAGGCTCAACAGCGTGGGCGGCGCTGTCAAGAAATGCCGATGTGAATGTATCATAAATGGCACCAGTGGAATATCCAGACATCCATTTTGTATCGCGCTTGTCCTCATTAGGGTTGCAGGTGAGCTCGAGCCTATCTCAGATGAGGTGGTGTACACCCAGGACTGGTTGTCAGCCAATGGCAGGGCACTTATACTACTTTGTTCCTAGATTTTGAACCATGCGGCTAATACAATGGTGTGGCTTTTCTGTGGTTTTCACTGGTACGGGCGGTCTATAGTTCAGAAAATACACTAAATAAATCTCTTTTTTTTTCTCTTGGGTCTGCAAAGTTGTTGCCGTGTTAAAAAGGCACTCTGTTTATCTGTTTATGTACCTTGATGTGCATTCACAGTACAAAGTGGTTCTGTGCATGCAGTAAACAACTATTTTCTTTTATTTTAAATTTTTATAGCCTGCTGCGGCTTGTATATCATTTCTATTTTTGGGGGGGTCCATAAAAGAGTTGCTGCGGATTGTATACTGGCGCGCCCTATAGTCCGTAAAATGCAGTAGGCAAGGAACCATTCACACTCAAATTCACACTGATGGGCAGTTTGGAATCTTTTTAATTATTCTGTGATGCATGTTGTTTTGGGATGTGGGAGGAAACCCGCTAGACCACGCAAGCAAACTTGAAACTCCACAGAGGTGTTTCAGCAGAGATACAAACCCACATCTCCTGGACACACTTGTTAAGCATTATCCCTCTTTGCAAATTGCAACCACAAAGATATGCTGTACATTGTTAGCCTGGTAGCATACTTGCCAGCAGCATTTTTAAATTACTGTCACTATATAACATGAAAAATAAAAATAAAAAATACATTTCTCAGTGTTGAATTTCAGCCATCTAGCGTTAAACGAGGCAACTCCTTGTTTGGTGAATTTGTTGTGCTTCTTCTGGTGGTCCAAAAACATGGCATGGGAATTACGCTCATGGGATAAGAACATAATGTTACATTAAAATTGTGATGAGCTCTGGACACTCTGAAGAAGGAGAAAGACTGTCACCAAAACATGTCATGTCAATGACAACCAAATAATCTGATAAAAGAACAATCGCCTTTGAATATAAATAAGAGACATTATGAACTTTTTGTTAATTAATTAAGAGATTATGACTTTGTCAGAATTTTGACATCCGCTGCAACATGTTTTCTACATTTAACCTATCAGTGTGATTAGCACTAAGCTAATTAGCGTGGATAATACAATAATAGCGTTGATTACAAATGATATAAACACCAGATCCTTCCTTCCTCTCTGGTTTTCATCTAATCTACGTTTTTAATTCATTATTGGTCATGATTAATGCTGCTGTTCATGTATTTAAATGAGCACAAATACACGCGCACACACACACACACACACACGCGCACCTACACACACGCAGGCTCTCTTCGATGAGCGGCCAATCTGCAAGTTCAAAAGAAACTCCATCAAAAGAAAACGCAAATGTTTGATATTCATTTTATGTTAAACACCCTGACGTTTACGGTGAAGATAATTCAAGCGCAATCGATCATGATGTCAAACAGGTGGTTTAGACTGGCTTGTCCGCTTAGCGCCTGTAGCACCTCTGGGGAATTGACGCTTTCACCTCTAGGAAGCCAGGTCTTTTAACTCCATCTTTATCCTTTCACCAATCTTTTTGCATTTTCCCATTGCATTCGTACGGATAGAATGTTGGTCCACGTCAGACATTAAACTCCGGGAAAAGCAACTCTTCAGTTAATGAAGTATTTGTACTTTGTTACATCCCACCACTGGTGTCTCGTTTGACGTCTGGGTTTTTCCATTTTTAACCATAGAACATATCAGGGGGCTTGGAGGACTGACACAGATAAACCCCCCCCCCCCCCCCCTCCCAGAACCGATATGGTGCACACATGCACGCATAGATGTGCGCATCATATATTGTAGGTGGAAAAAACGCACAAGCCTGCCTACACGCGTGCATCATGAACAGTATTTCTCCTTTGAACAGCATTCAGACTGTCAAACCACACATTGAGCTGATGTTGCAACAGCCTTACTTAATCTGCAATAATAACACCATAAAAGCTGCAGTCGTTCAAAACATTGTGCCATGCCTCTGTTGTATAACAAGTCTCACTTTCTTGTGTAAAAGTAAAAATGGTTTTAAAAACACCTTCTATCGGGGGCTGGGGGTGGGGGGGTCATTTTTGGTCATTGGATTTGGATGAAAGTCTCACAGAAGCTTGTTTGGATGATTGAGTTTGTATTTGGGTAAAGTTGCGTAATCCACTGAGCGCTGCGCTGCATCATGCCAAGAGGTGTTTCTAATAAACTGACCCTTTCATGTCATCAAATAAGACATCATTAACACTTTTCAAGCACATATTGTTCCGTAGCACACTCTGACAGCATTCAGTCATAGTTACCTTCCAGGATTTTTTTTTAACAGTTGCCATGGTAACCAAAATAGTGCATATTACATTTGCTTGCACTCCAACTTGTTGACTGAATAATTGATTTACAGTATTTACTGCATGAAAATAATTCTTCATGCATTTGGAGTTGCAAGCTTACATTTGCTTGTTGAAGCCTTATTACTTCTTCACCAAGCATAAATGCGCAAAGGTTAAAGGTATTACTTTGCTTGCCGGTCGTTGTTCATTTAGCAGCTTGGCGGGAAAATTCCTGTGTAATTTAACTGTGTGAATATGCCAACCAGTTCAGTCTACGTCTACATTTCACCTGCAACTTCCCCAATACTAATTTTTTGTCCTGGACCGTTTTTGTCCTGTCATGTTTGTGTTTGTTTTTGCCCAGCTGGAGTGGGGGGCGTTTCCTTCCAGCGCTTCGTTCAGGATCATGTCCTCATGGCTGGAGGGACTCGCCCACCAACCACGCACCTGTCACTTGTCATGCTCTCGATTGCGGAACTATTTAAGGACTTCATGCTGACTACTCAGTGTCGGAAGATACCCCTTGCTCATGATCCCAATCTGCGAATTGTGAGACGCCGCGTTGTTGCTTTCCGTTATTTATGTTCGTATTCATCCGTCAGTGTTTTTTCTTGTTTATTGACGATCTCGGTTGTGCTCGTTTGTAAATTGGCTTTCCTTGTCCTTCAGAGGCAAGCGATTTTTGTTTCAATTTTGTTTCTTGCCTTTTGCAAGCGTTTTTCGTTCCCGTCGTTATTTTCCCGGTGTGTTTTTCCACCAGCGTCCTTTGTTGCACTTTGTCGGTCTCGTGTATGAACTATACCTTTGTTAAATTCATTTTCTGTGTCTGTGCTTTAAAGAGTCCTGACCTTTTTCCAGAGGTTCTGGAAAAACCTTAATATTCATTCGTTCGTTCACTCATTCTTTATCCAGAAGCAGGATAGACTCTGTACAGGTCACAGTGGAAAAAAGCACCTTTATGAAATGTTTTTCTATTTCGTCGCGCACTTCCGAAAGACATGTGAGAAGCGATGTTTGGTGTTCATTAGATATTATGTGATAGTGTAGTTTTGTCATCCTCCATGAACAATAATAATGCACCTCGCATTTTTGTCTATTCCAGAGGATTACTGTTTTTATTTTAAAATGTATTTCCCCTGAAGTTTTGAATGGTGACAAGATCCTCCACAAACCAGGAAGTGGTCTATTAATATACAGAAGCACAGACAATTTTTTAAAAAAAATTTCACAATTAGAGCAATTTATTTTTTTTTTTTGCTTTCTGTTATTCGAATGACAAACAATTCCTCTTGCACCTCAATCAAACATGGTACCGTCTAGTCCTGTTACACATTCTCTTGATTTGCCCTGATAACAAAAGAATTAAGCAACAAATAGAAAATGTGGTCACCACTATTTTTTCACTTTTTGCTGTTGCCCCAGAATCAAAAATAGCTCTGTTCTATCATTTTGGGTCATCCCTTCAATAACATGGGCGTGACCTGCAACTATTCAACATAGGCCTAGGTCCGTTTATTGCTAGCTTCGTGTCACTGAATGTGTCGTGTTGCTGAATGTGGCCATTCTTCAGGCTGCCACTCCTAGCAAAACACTAAATAACAAATCAGGTTCATCAGGCTTGTTTCTAAAAAGCCATATGGTGACTAACGATGAAAGCGTGGCTGCCGAGTAATACATTCAGCTCCCAGGTGAGGACAATACATGCTTGAAAGAAACAGAAATGTTAATCGGAGATAGAGCCATGTTTCATGTACGCATGCATGTACAAAATGTATTTAATGAGAGTCACTTCCGTAAAGTAGTCCCAAGCACCACTGACAAAGCAGTTTTTTGAAATAGCAAGCATGACATGCGTTCACCTGGTCATCTCCATGGTGTCCTTGGTGAGGTACACAATCCAGTAGACCAAGTTGAAGGCGCCAAATGAAAGTGGGAAGAGGATGCGGGAGTATTTGTCGATGATGCTCGTGCCGGTCAGGACGTTATTGGCCGGCACGGCGGAGCCTTGCTGCAAGAAGGCCTGGGCGCTGACGGGCGGGTTGGGGAAGGTTTTGGCCGGGCGTTCGAAAAGGGGTGCCGAATTCATCCTCTTCTTCAACACGTTGCTCGCATCCGCCTTGGAGAGAAGACAGAAATTCACATTAAAGGAAGTCGATCATGATGTAACATGAGGGCATTAATAATAAAAAGTGCTGGGTTTTTGTTCTCACACATAATCAAAATACGCTGATGCAGAAAAAAGGCATCAAATACCCGCAACCACTACAATATTAATAGTTGTATTATTAAGTAAACAATGAATAAAATATTTGAAAATCTGAGAGATTAAAAGGGAAATTTGAAAGTCAAAACCCACCCTTAATGGTGTAAATGTCTTATTTAGACAGCTTTTGGGTGGATTCCGTGCCTGTGTGGATGCAAAAATCTTGTTTAAAATATTAATAGGCAGCAGACAACAAGCTCAACAAAGGGAATAAATGATGTTTGTTTATTTCTGAGGGACATTTCAATATTTTTGGGGATGGAAATCCAAACCGATTCCAGTGTATTGACACGTTATCAGCATGCCTCATCAACTTTGCGTAAGCCAAGCCCTCGCTGCACTCGCTGTAAATCACACGCGGCGCGCTCGGAGAGAAAAACCAAAGTACTTCTGGGAATTGGGTCAAAAAACACCATGTTGCCCGCAGATAGAGTCAGCGTGAGAGCGAGACTGCCAGCCAGCGCAATAATCCAAAGAAAACAGCACGGAATCTTTACCTGCAGTTGCCCAGAAATAGAACAAACATTGAGCTACGAGATTATCCCGCTCGACACCGCAAAGAATGATAACATCCTAGCAAAAGAAAAATCAATATTGTGTTTTAACCACCTTATATATCGTCAAAGCTTTTCTTTTTTTACAATTCATGCATCATTGTTTCACTTTCCTTTTTAAATAAAATTCTATTTTCCATCACCCTCAACTGTTAGCTATTTGATAGTTTATTGAGCTACTCGAGGGTACCCTAGCCGTGTCAGAAATCTGCGTCTGCATTATTTTCTCACCCCCCCCATGGTATAGGTAAAAAAATCCTGGAGCCTGGCTCACAACTGCGTGTAGGAATTGGTGTAAAGGAAGTGTTTTTGTTGTGCTACAACTCCATTGACAGACAAATGTGGTCTTATCTCAAGCCTCTTATTTGCAACATTGCTCACTCCTCGCCCTTTCAACACTTTCAAAGAGTCATGGTAGTGTTGCCATAGTTACCTTGAAAAAGTAACTTAGTTACTTTACTGATTACTAGATTTTTAAAAGTAACTAAGTTGGTTAACAAGTTACTTTTAGAACAGATGTCGACAACAGCATTGTACTAAGGTCTGTCAGTTTATTGACGACATTTGGCCTCGCAAAGAAAAAAACTTTCTGATGGTTCTACATCGTTTCCGCATTCAGTGTAATACATACATTTACTAGTAATTCCAAGCATCTCAATGAGTGAAGTCCGTGTGGTTTAGTAAAATGATAACATTATTGTTTATATTTGACTTCAATGTAATCCCACTTGAAACATTAAGGACTTGTGTGGCCATGGTAATATCTTAGCCAGAGATGATTTGGGGCACAAGTCAATGATATGACATCATAGTCAGTTGGGGTCACAATAAAATGACATCAAGTCACGATCGTCTCAGTTGTAGAAACATTTATCTCTCCTCCCGCCTCATTTTTATGTCAAGCTTCTCATCTCATCAAGGTTAAGACGTTTGTAAAGGAGTGAAGACCTAGAGAAGAGCTAAGTTTAGCTTGGGTTGTGACGAGATGTTACGGAGAGTCTTTGCTGTGCATATTCACACAATTCCAGTACATTTTTTTTTATTTTCATGTCACATCAACTATGATCTAGCTGACTTATTAAGTGTAATATTGTTAAGTGAGTTGGAAATGTTAGTGTTTCGGCATCAGAATTTGTGCTATAGCAAAGGTTTGAACTATTAATATAGACAAGTACGTAAGTTTCAAGCAGGGGATCGTGGTTTTCTGGTATTTTCAGCTGGGCTTGGGCCTATTTTCCGTGACTAGTTGGACTTTATTGTATAGATCAAGGGTGGGAAAACCTTTTGAATGGCAGGCCACAATGAGTTCTAAAATTTGACAGAGGGGCCGGACCAGGAGCAGATGGATGGAGTGTTTTGGTAACCTCACCTCATCGGAGAAAAAAAATACATTTAATTTTAAATGAACGTGAACAAAAACATTACAATAATATATATATATATATATATAGATATATAGATAGATAGATAGATAGATAGATATGTCTTTGAAAAACCACAGTATTTAGAAAATAAAACATTACCAAGGTTTTTTCATTTTTTTTTTTCCAAGTTCAGCGGACCGGATTAAAACGTTTAACGGGCCACATGTGGCCCCCGGGCCATTGTTTGCCCACGTCTGGTATAGATCCAACTCCGATGCAATGTTATTGTTTTGAAGCACTGTTGTTGTGATGGTCTGGTTTTCCGTTCGTCTGTTCTCTTCTCCCTTTTCTCGCTGCCTGTCACTACCCAAACCTCGTTCTGTCCGAATGCATTTCCAATAAAGATACATCTCAATACAAACAGCAACAGAGGTTCTCGATCAAAATCTCCTGTTGTACAGCAAAACTGTTCCAGCATGAAAAAGCAAACTGATCCACCATTCCGCATGAGTCGGCAGGCGAACAGAATTCTTTAGTAAATAAATAAAAGACAGAATGATGGAATACGTTGGCAATAAACAAACAGGACTATAACATATTTTCCCTCTGGATGTAACCGATCCCATTATAAGTCAAACTGAAAACATGGAAAAAGTACCTTCCCAAACTGATTTTTTTTTTTTACGCAATGCTATTAAATAAATAACTAATAAAAGATGATCAAAACATTACCTCTCACACTTTCAGATTACAATAATTTTGAGCTTTTGCCACACATCTGTTGAAGAGACTTGAAAAGAATTTCTGACAATCACCCAACGGTGTCAAAATGTAAAGACAATCTGGAAGTGCAACTACAGACATGTGTGTTAAAAAAATAAATTAATAAATCAAATACAACATTTGAATAATGTATTCACTGCCCACAAAACGGGTTTCCTCATATATAAACTTTCAGAGTGCTGGGAGAAGAAAAACAAAACACTGGACACTGGTTTGCTGCCAGCTAAATTGAGACAGGATAATCAGGACTGCACTGACACTAACAAGACAATGCAACAAAATGCTGCCTTATCTCATACAAAGCCATGGATGGGAAATATCTTGCATCTCCAAATCTGTTGCTTTTGCAATCAATTAAGACCTCAACCACTTTACCTCTCTAGTCATGCCTTTTTTATGTCGCGTCACCATCTGCGCAGTGAAATAAAAAAAAAGTTTAATTTGACAAAGTAAGAAGTAAAAAGTACAGATGCTCTTTCAGATTTGCAGGGAGTAACTGTAAAAATTATACAGAAAAATAGTCCCAGAGAGTACTCCCATTAAAAAAAAAAAAAAAAAAAAAAGAAAAACCTGCATAAAAAGTGCATGAACTTTCAAATACCGTACTCCAGTATTCCAAAACATGCACAGTAGTGAAATTGATGACACAATATTGGTTACAGGTACGAGTGGAGTGTGATTTTTATTTATTTATCTATTTATTTATTTATTTGTCTACAGCATGCGTCTTCAATCCCGTTCCTTGAGGGCCGGCGTCCTGCCTGTTTTCCATCTCTCCCGGCTGCAACACACCTGATTCAAATGATCAGGATCATTATCTAGCTTCTTCATTCTAATCAGGTGTGTTGCAGCTGTTCGAGATAGAAAACAGGCATGACAGGAACCGGATTGAGAACCCCTGGTCTACAGTAAATGTCCCCTTTCATTTGCTGGCCATGAGTCCTGAATGTCAACCGCAGCGATATGCTAACCCACGCTAACAAGCGCTAGTAAAAAATATAAATTAATAAATCCCAAGGTACAAATAGACATTACAAATGAATACTTTCTATTATTCCATTGCCATTTGTCTTAATGAGACCCATTTTAGGATGGTGATTTGGAGATTTATTCTTTGGATTCCACGGGGCCATTTGTCGATTCCACCACATGGTGTGTGCGTGCGTGTGTTGTGTCTGTGCGTGTACTTTACATGGCAACAGATCCCATAGAGGAGCTTTCTCTGATAATGACACACTAGCTTGTTTGGCTTCTTGCTGGTCAAATCCAAGTGGGATGTGCTCCTCTTTCTTCTCTGCTCTATATTTTTACACACACAAACGTGTGCTTGTCCACTCGTGCACACACTCGCACACATGGCACAGATGGTCACTTACTATTGGACTAGTGAATATGATATTTGAAAATGTGTACTGTATGAGCGGGGGCGGTTGGAATCCATGTAAATGTTTTGTGTGCGTGTATGAGATGGTGTACGTGTAGGTGTGTGCCAAATAAGGTTACAGTAGCTGCACATTGCCAATATGTGTGGTTTGGGAATGGGTTCATACGAGGTCATCCGAGTGGGTGGCGAGTGTGCGTTAACACTTGTGGAAAGCTACATTTATTTAGACTATATGTAAATACTGGCTGTTGAATACATTTGTGAAAATGAAACAATCCTAAAACAGTATTAATCACTTTAGCATAAATTGGAAAAGAATGCACATAATCGGTTACAGTATACTACGCCACACTCACTGGCCACTTCATTAACTTCATACTGAGAGGCATTCATAACGTTTTGCTCACCTTACTTAGCTTCATAAGAGGGTCAGTTATTAGAATCTCTCTCTCTGTATGATGCAGTGCGGTTCCATCACCATTGCAAACTACAACCACACTAATAAAACGATTGTTAAAAGACTGTATTTTTGCGGTGGAGGTATCTTTTATTTAAACAAAAAATATTTTTAGAACAATGCTCAACAAGGTGCATCGTAATATCATAAAACACGTCAAGGGAAAGTGAATTTTAAATAGGTCGACACACACTGGGCACCAAATGTCAGTTGCTCATCACCATATAACGTTGACTCGTTAGCAAAATTTGATGAAACTGCGCCCTTAATTGAGCCGTGAGATTGTTTACAAGCTTGGTAGGTGTTGTTGTTTTGGTTAGCAGCAGAGTACAAATAGACTTAATGTTCAACTAGTTAGTGTCCGTGTCTTCGTAGGCCCTTTTTTCCGTGATGGGGATGTTTTTCGTAATGGATAATGCAGCTGATGAATAACTAGGGAAGTGCATCAATTTGACGGCCACTATTTGAGGAAAAAAGTGGTATGACACGTTGCTTACTCAGTTCTTTCAACTATACTGTATATACCGTATAACTGCATTGAGCAACTTGCCGGTTTCCCCAGACTGAGGGAGATGCTGATGCACCCTTTTAGAATTTTGTCATTGAAGGATTATTAAGTGTTCTTTTTCATTTGTCATTTTTTTTAAAGTGGTGTCCCAATTAAGGGCGTGCATCTACCCTGACACTTCCTTTCTTTGAACATCAATTATGTCAGAATAAAGACTACTCCAATTTGAAGCCTCCTTCAAAAGTGCCCTGCATTTTTTTTTTTTTTTTGCAAAACACATGGCTACTATCCATCAAAGCCACACATATTCCACAATTCTTTGTCTGCCACAACTCAGTCTTTAAAATACTTTGACACATCAGCACAACTTAGAGAGTACATTTTCACTTCAACATACTCGAACACCAGATATGTAACTAGTGCTGATATCCACCAAGAGTTGTGATGTTTCTATCTTCCCTGGACGCTTCCCTTGTGCGGTGTTTCTGGCATGTCCCACCGAGAGGAGGCACTAGGGACAACACGGGACAGGCTGGAGAAACTGTTTTACGGCTGGGGCCTGGGAATGACTTGTGGTTCCCCTGGAAGTGCTGGACAAGGTGGCTGAGAGGTACGTGTGAGCTTCCCTGGTAAAGCTCCTGCTCCCGTGAACTCGAACCCAAATATGCGGAAGATATTGGATGGTTGGAGGGAAGAAGTTGACATCCAGGCAGTCCTTCTCTGGGCTGTGCAACATTTTTCTACTCAGTACGACACGGCATGGAAACAGGCATTCAGAACCATCTGGAGAGATTCTGCTTTCACAAATTTGTAATATTTCAGGAAATTTTCTTGGTGTCAGAAGAAGAACAACCTGACTTCAGATACTTCACATATGCCTCAGGTCTAGCACGAGTCCTTTGGAAAGCATTACGAATAAGAGACTGCCATGAATATGCATAAAAGTCATTTATGTTTTATTGGATTCAATCAAAATGTTTTCCTTCCCCTGTGGTTGGACCAAACTCATGTCAAATTCTTCCCTGTCCAAGAATGTATCTCAATAATCAGATACCAACTCACCCAGCAACCCAAAAAGTTTTAACAACGTCCCTTCCCCTTAATTATCTAGCATTACCTGGTCCTTGTCAAAAAAGAATCACTCATATCCTGCTATGGCTCTGCCTTGCAGCCATAACAAGTCGTCATGTTAAAAATCGTGACTGGATGACGGCTATTTCTACCCGTGGCCGCGTGCTATTTTTCTCGCTTTCTTTTCACTGCCCTCCTACATATTTTGGTGAAAGCAGTCATTTTCTATGAAGGCTCCCTCCCACTCAGCTCCTTTCAGTGCAACTCTCTTACACACACACAACACAAAAGCAAACCCCGACTAGCCTCCCTGCGCACTTCTACTGTACTGTATATCAATGCATCATGGCCCAGGCTAGCTCTTCCAGTGTGTCGGGTGCCCTCCCTTAGCATTCCGCTGGATATTCCCTTAATCTATAGCTCTTACATAATCTGCGGCAGCGTCATTCACAGGGGCAACCACTGGCTGTCTTCTCATGTCACTCTCTGTGGTGATCACACTGTAATAGGGCAGCCAGAGAGAAGAGGAGAGGAGGGTAGATACTAAGGCTAGATGAATAGATAAGTCACTTTAGAAATGGATGAGTGCGTTGTATGGATGTGGGATGCATAATACTCCAGATTAAGCAAGCGAGTGCATATAGAAGCAGGCGTGTATATGTGTTTGAGGGTGTGCAGCAGATGATAAAGGGATGCTCGCTCCTGAATGGAAATGGATCAAGTGGAGACGGCAGGGTTTAAGTGCATGCATGAGCAGTGTATGAAGGGAAAAAAAGAATGCAGTAGCCAATGGAATCAAGTGTGCACATAAAGAGCTGAGAAGGGAATCAGTCAAGAAAGATGAAGGAAAGTGGAATTTAGTTTCGTGTGAGTCTGGAGTGTATGTGAGATTCCAGCAAGGTTGTCATGAATTTCTTATGAATGAGGTGGGAATGTGTGCGTGGATTCAATGACCACAACGTTAGGCACGCCTGCACAATCGAAGGAGATCCAATGCGAGAGCTTTTTAAAAAGTACTGCTCTCTACAAAGAGAGCAACCACCGTTGGATCGTGAAAGCATGACGTAATGATTTTGGATTTAACTGTTGGTGCACTGGTTCATGTGTCCGACTTCCACACATGCAGCGTTGATTCAGTTGCCACTAAGAGATAACGTGAATGTAAGTGTAAATAGTTGTACGTCTCAATATTAGCCCTGTGATAGAATGCAGAGCAGAGCATCGTGTAGTCTGCCTTTTGGGAAAGTCAGCAACAGCCCCGCAACCTAAACATATTAACCGTTCGTATCGCAATTAGGATACACCCCAAGAAGCTGATACAAGTCAATACAAGCTCCTACGAACAGCGCCTGAGCCCTTATAGAGAGACTAAATCCCAAATTCTTCTTCAAAATTTCAACATTTGTGGTAAAAATTCATTCTCACATTCCATGCATAATACCAGCTGGAGAGCTAAAGTGTGACATAATCATCTAGCTACGCTAATAAGCTATTGAGTAAACCACCTACTTTAACTCTACTGAGATTTCGAAACCACCTTCAGCACCTTATATACCAAATGCTTTTTCTTCCCAAACGACACCTCGCCACAGTGTTTTGTACAAATTAAATCAGAAGTTGAGGGATGTTTACCAACCGACTGACCAAACTGGCTAGCCAATCAAACAATCAACAAGCAAAATTTCAGCCTTCAACCAATGATCCATGCAACCAATTTGCTGAGCAACCAACTCATCGACCCACAAATCAATCAAACACGCATACTTTCTAGCAGTGGTGGACACTCAAGGCCTTCGCTGCTGGCCTAACGTCATCAAGAAATCATGATCATATTCTTCACATCGATGTCATATTATATCGTAGTGTTGAATTTGTAGGTTACATTTTCTTATCCAATCAGAATTCCGCTAGTGCGTGTTGCCAGACAAATTTCATTATGCCAGTGCCATGCGTTATTCGTCCGAGTCCTTCAGATACAATTGTGCGGGTGTCTGTTCTGTGTCTCAAGGGGGGTTTTACAGTTAATAGACAGTTGTGAATCAGATCACGATTTGATGACAGTAAGGCCTTCTCGCTGGCCTAACGATGAAGGTGATGAACACGTCTTGTGATTGGATACTCACTTGTGAGGGAGCCGCACTATGCGGAATCACCACACCAGAAAGTCGTAACTGCCGACCGTTCGAAAATCTAAAATATATTCTTGCTTTTTTTAAACCACAATGGCCGAAGGAGGGAATTTAATTGCAGATACACTTCCGAGGCCATTTTCAAGACGGACCTTTCAAAATAAGCTACGTCGCCAAACACTCACGCAGTAGTGCGTAAGTGTCTTTCTGTATATTATTTCTCTGTGTTATGAGAGGTGTTTATTCAAGTCGGACTGAAGTCGGACTTCACTGAAGGCCTGCGTGTGAAATGCATGGCCCACCACTAGTTTAAAGACAGGATATCAAAACAAAAACTGTTGCATTGTGCAATTCCCACTTTGCACCAAATAACCTATCAAATAAAATGATATATGTAATCTGGATGAAACCTCACTTCACATCTGTGGTGCTAAATGCTTAAAATCAACTGTTTGTTTTTACAACAGATTCAGCTGAATACAGCAACTATAAAATGATATTCTGTGATACTGTTTTTAGATTTTTACATTGGACAATAATCATTTATACAATCAATTTGACATGTGAGACACTTACTGAAGAGACCTCTCCATCATTTCCTGCGCTGGCAGCTGGGGTGGCGGCTGCAGCTGCGGCCTCTTGAGCCGCTGCCTTCATTGCCGCCGCCTTGCGTAGCTCCCGGTTAGCTTGTAATGTGGAGAAGTAGTTGACAGCCGCAAACTCGATGAGGGCTGAGAAGACGAAAGCGAAGCAAACGGCGATGAACCAATCCATGGCTGTGGCGTAGGAGACTTTAGGAAGAGAGTGGCGAGCGCTGATGCTGAGCGTGGTCATGGTCAACACAGTGGTGATACCTGCGTAAAGAATGATGGGTGGATACTGATGTTCTCATTCAGGGTACCATGGTAACCCGGTTGCCAACATTGATGTGAATGTATTGCGCGTACACAACTGACTCTTCGTACACTCTGCTTCAGTAAGTTACCAGAATGTCAAACCAGGTGGCATTTCAGCTCAGTGTGACGTGCCA